>NC_133648.1:301270441-301580179 GCF_009905375.1 Apium graveolens | reverse complement strand
CGATATTTTCCTCATGACAAAACAATCAATTCATCTTTAAGATTGCATCCGGTTTTCTCCACTTAAAAGGTATTTGGGTCAATCATAAGAGAATGTCCTAAGATTACTATTGAGTATTTAGGACAGAACTAATTTACTAGGACTACACCTTGGTTAGCCACTTCTAGGGTCCAAGGTTCAGTTAATCTTTCGATGTTAAGTTTTTCCCTCACACAATCTTAAGTATGAAAGACTAGGATGCTCCTGAATCAAATAAAACCTAAACAGGTACAGAGTTAAGAGAAAGCATACTTGTATCTACATTCGAGTCTCGATCCTTAGATCTTCCGGTTATCTTAAAGGTTCTGGATTTAGCCGTACTGGATATTGGTCCTTGGGATGCACTACCTCCAACACTGCCTTGAGTAATGGTCATGCAACTCCTAGCAAGGTGCCCAACTTTACCACAGTTATAGCAAGTGATTCTTGGACTCTCTGAATTACACTCTGACGCGTAATGGTCTTTTCGACCGTATCTAAAACACTTATCATTCCTTTTACACTGACCACTGTAACTCCTACCATATAACGTACAATCTACTACCGGTTTGACTGATTTGGTTGGAACGGAAGCAACCGAACGAGCACCAGACCCAATCTGGAATAAAGTCTGTCTCATGAATCTTCTATTTGTATTCTTTTCAAATCACTTCTGAAAACCTTGACTGGATTCTTCTTGATCTTGTTTTTCTTCTATAACATCCACTTTCCGCTTCTCCCTTTCTTTTTCCTTGGAGGTCAATTTCTGATCACTTTCTATTACCATGGCTGCCTGAACTACTGAGGTATAAGTCTTTAGTTGTAAGACTACAACTTCACTCCGAATCTCTGGTTTCAGCCCCTATTAGAACCTCTTGGCTTTTTGAGCTTCAGAGCTTACATAGTCTGTCACAAATCTGGCTAATTCGGTAAACTTAGCCTCATATTCAGCTATGCTTCTGTCTCCTTGCTTCAGCTCTAAGAACTCAATCTCCATTTGACTCCGCACACAGTCAGGGAAATATTTCTCAAGAAACAACTCAGTAAATCGCACCCATGGAACAGGGCCTCCTCCCTCTGATGCCTTAGTTGACTCCCACCAATAGTTCGCTTCATTCTTTAAGAAATAGCTTGCATAATTAGTCTTAAGATTATCACTAACTTGGACGAGGTTGAAGGCTTTCTCCATTTCATTTTACCATGCTCCAGCAGCTATCGGATTAGATTCACCTTTAAACTCCGGAGGGTTAACATTCTGAAAGGATTTGAAACTAGCACTTTGGTTTGCTCCTTGTTGTTGCTGCTGCAACAGTAGTTGTTGCTGCTGAACCTGTTGGATTAGCTGCAACTGTTGTTGCTGCTGCTGCTGGCGCAACAAGTCTAGAATTTCATTTATAACTGGACCATCCGCAAAACTATTACTATTTTCTTTAGATTGGGTAGCTTGCTTGGGTAGCATCTTCTTGAAATATATAAATGAGTTCATTCAAAACATAACAAAAAATATTTGATAAAAGATATCACCATTTAAATGGTGCACCTGTATCAGGAAAATGCTGCCCCAATCACAGTACCCATGTCTTTCATATTGGGGTCCATTTATAAAAGAAATCTAGATTAACATCACTAGCAATCATAGTAACAATGACAGTAGCAGAATCAACAATAGTACAGAAAAACTGAAATATAAAGAAACTAATCACTGTCTCATGGCTCTTTAATACAACAGCAACTGACTAACTTCCCGTCACTGCTCTATTACCACATCAACACTAATCTGATATACTATGAGACTTGGCTGGCTATATCAACCACCAATTACATAGATCAAACTAGTAAATCAGGTCGGCTTAAGGAACCCGGGACTCTTCAAGGCACCATAGTCCAAATTTCAACCAACCATTCCTCTAGAGATTATTTCTTTTCACCCACAAGCGATTCATCAACCGCTGATTTACTTTTCCTGAGGCTATATCTTTATCATTAAATCCTGAACTCTCGCGGTTACCATTATTCTTAAATAATATCCTAATATAGGACTTTCGTTCTTCCCGACAGTCACTCTTATTTGCTCTCAATAACGAAGACCAATCAACCGATAGAATCTCCTAGAAAAGAAACAATGTTTAAATAAAAAATTCACAAATAGGGAGGGAGAAATCTGATTTATAATGGGATCAACAGAATCCTAAGTTGCTTACTTCGAATTTGACTTCCTTGCAGATAAATAAGCAACTTATCGGGAAAGAGACATTCATTCTAGGAAACAAAATATATCTCAAGAAATGCGTATAAGATTTAAGATATAACAACAGTATTGATCCCCGTACTTCACGGAACTTGGTTGTCATAGCAGCCACCGACTATTATCATATTTCCCGAACTCATCGAGGCCACACACTCGGTCTACCAACATCCCTTGACGTCGAAAATGCTATATTTAGGGGTAATATGGGTGTCCTTATAGCTGACACACCAAGGATCCGCGCAAAAGCTGAATTCTCGCGATCAGACTCATTTTTCTCAAGAGGAAAACTAGAAATCTCTATCGGATATTACCAATAAAACATATACGAAGGAGAAGTACTCTAGGTTAGGGCAATTCCAGCCAATCCTCAATAGACGTCAGGGTTAATTCTCCGAAACCCTTGACTAAACTCATAGACTCGCTCCTCTGATTGAGTGACTGACTCAAATCTATACATGAACTTTCTTGCACTCTTTTGACTCTACTCTTAACATAAATCAGGGACTCAAACCTGTAGCTCTGATAGCAACTGTGACGGCCTCAACCCCGGAGTCAGAAGTTGACGTCATCAACAACAACAACAACCATAACATAATCAATTCAATGATAAAATATAATTACGACCCCTGTACCAAGATCTTTTCCAGGTTTAAGTATGATTTAGGTTACAACCATCACAACACCGACTTACACAAACCATCCTGACAGAACTAATCTTAATAAGTAACTCTACAGACCGCCTTTGGTCTGACACAACAACCTCAGAGAAGCATGACACGGAAGGAACTGGAACTCTGCCCTGACTACCGTGGAAGAATCTCTTAGGCATCTGCAATAAAAATATAAAACATTCTGCAAGGGTGAGCAATCAATTGCTCAGCAGTACCACTATATGAATAACAAGTAAAATAACTTATGATAAAACAATTATCGGAACGGAAATTATAACTTGCTACAACACAAGTAAAAACATGTATAAACTGGATATCAAAAAGAGTATGTTATGTCCATTTTTAAACTCAACTGTCCTATGATAGGAATCATCAATTCGTCCATGTTACCACGGGTATCAACCTGTCATCCGTGTTGCCATGGGTATCAACCTGTCATCCGTGTTGCCACGGGTATCAACCTATCATCCGTGTTGCCACGGGTATCAACCAATTCCACGATATTGGTGGATCAAAGCACTCTCTTTATCCAGTTTCCAAAAACACTTGTACCTATCCCATTTCAAAACCATTCGTTTTACCAGCACACCTATGAAATCTAGTTCGCAATCATTTTCATTCGAGATAGGTACCTTTCGAAGTTACTTCTCCCCAAAACAGATTTAAAATAATGATTTATAACTACAGGGAATACGTAACTTAAAACGTTTCTATTCCATTACAATACTAAAACATTTAGCTATTCATATATACTAATGGTCAGGGGTACTTGCCTTGCAGAGCTTTACACCTATTACTGAACGACTCTGAGCCGACTCGGACGCTCAGGCTTAATCGTCTGACCAATAGATCTCTTTGGATTCGACTTCAACGCTCAGGTTCTTCGGTTAAAACCCTATTGAGCTTGTCGACTATCCACTAGATTATTTTTAGTTCGATATTAACTCTTGAGTCCTTCGACTGGAACCTACAGAGTCAAAATTCTCTATGTTAGATGTCTAGGTATGCTTGACATATCCTCAATACCAATTCTACCCAACGATATCAAATCCCGACTCGTACTTAAATACATTACTATAATACACGTAACATACAGGATTCATATACTCAAGTCTCAATTCAATATTCATTTTCGGAAAAAACACATATACTCATCATTTTAGGAAACAAGTTGTCCATTATATTTTACAAAATATTTATTTATAACTATACAACCATTTATATTCGAGTGGTAGTTCTGATATTTCACAGGATACGCTCCCGAAAATTGGGCAGCGTCTCCTTTGTTTATCGGACTACCGGTCGAAAACAATCGACGTCCACAATCACAATTCACAACAACAGATCATCATTCGTAATCTCAATTCAACAATTAATTCCACTAATATCACAACCGAAATCCATTTCCTAAATCCCAACCACCGATCCAAACTAAATTATTATTATTCGTGTTTTTATATATATTTATTTTAAAATATTAGGACTCAGATAACGAACATCACAGTCCACCGTCGGCTCGCCGAGACTCATCGTCGACGGCGGTAAAACCCGGAGGTACCCGGTTCGGATTCCAATCACGGGTTTCTCCGATAAATAAAATTTCAAGTAATTACAACTTAATAATTCAAATAACCATCACAATATTTATTCGAATTTCCCAAAATAATTCGAATAATACTACAATAATCATCGAATTAATTTCATCAGAAGAATCAGTTCAAAAATCTGAAATTTGTACCAACCCCCAGCTCACGCACACGCGCGTGGCTGGAAAAAGGGAGAATCATGCAACAATCAGCAAGCCAAGAAAACGCAGAACAGTAACAACAAAGCAACCCACACCAATTAAACGGTGTGCATATACATACATATAAACACAGCCATACATACATCAACCTTATGCGGACAAATCCCCCACACGCCACCGCCCTCGCCGGAAAACGGGGAGGGGCGGCGATGGGATAAGAAGCAAGCCTTCGAGGACTTGATTCCACCGAGAAGGATCGAGAAGGGAAAAGGGGTTGCAGGGGAAGGAGTATTGTTTTTGTGTGTATATTTTATTATTTATTTATTTATCAATTGACTCAGCTACTGTCACATATCAAGGCAGCAATTTAACAGACTGTATAAGCTACACGTGTCCCATATTGCACTCTAAACCCCGGATTTTATTCGTGCTTTGCAAAATACTGAACAACTCTACGGGTAAAAATTAACCCAAAAATTACCAAATTAGTTTTTAGAATATTATGAATATCCCCAAGTAAATAAAAACGTGATTTTCAAAATTTTAAAACAATTATTTTTTGAAACGCATATTATACCCGCTTTTAACAATGAAACGAATCAAGGCGCAGGTAAAATTTATCCCAAAATTTTCCAAAAAAAATTTAAAATTCTCGGAATAGTCCCAACTTTAATAAATATGAGTTTCATATTTTTAAAGAATTTTGGAATTAAATACGGATTTTACTAATAAATGTAATCAAAAAATCATGCAGGGCTAAATAATGGATAAAATATTGATTTCTAAATTTTATAAAATCCTAAAAATAATTATTGAAATTATAAAATCATAAAAACAATTTTAGAGACAATCCACATATTTATACAAATAAACTTGCATTAAATCCACTTTTAAAAGTGAAAAGAATTCAATAAAATTCCATAATTAATTACGAGGACAACCTAGTACACCATAAATCACACATACATAATAGTAAAATAACACATAGTGATCAAAGCCAATACACATATTTTATTTAATTAATTACTTAATAATTACACACTTAATTAGTATAAAAATATATGAGTCATTATAGAGATTCTGGAAGCAATTTCAAGAAAGTCTTGGCACAAAGTTAAACATGAGTACTGCGTATCATCCGCAGACTAATGGGCAAAGCGAAAGGACAATTCAAACAATTGAAGACATGTTGCGTAGTTGTGTGATTGATTTTGCAGGAAGTTGGGACGACCACTTGCCATTGGTAGACTTCTCCTATAACAACAGCTATCACTCCAGCATTGTCATGCCACCATACGAAGCCTTATACGGATGGAAGTGCAGATCACCAACCAGTTGGGATGAAGTGGGAGAAGGAAAGATTCTAGGCCCAAAATTGGTGCAACAAATGCATGAGATAGTCAAATTGATTCAGAAGAGATTACTTGCTGCTCAAGATAGGCAAAAAAAGTATGCAGACCCTGCTCGTAAGGACATCAGATTCCAAGTAAGTGAAGCCGTATTATTGAAGGCATCACCGCGGAAAGGATTGTCTAGATTTGGCAAGAAAGGGAAGTTAGCACCTAGTTATATTGGTCCTTTTGATATTTTGAGTCAAGTAGGGAAGGTGGCCTATGAATTAGCTTTGCCACCTCAGTATCAGCATGTGCATAATGTGTTACATATGTCATTGCTTAAGAAGTATAATCCTGATGCCAACCATGTGATAGAGTATGAACCTATAGAGATTTAGACAGACCTGTCATTTGTGGAGTAACCTGTCAAAATACTCGACTGGTAAGAGAAGAGTCTTAGAAGTAAGTTGGTTAAGTTGGTAAGAGTACTTTGGAGAAATCCCAAGGTTGAAGAATCAACGTAGGAACTAGAGTCGGATATATATAACCGGTATCCTCACTTATTCTCCTAGATTCTGAGGACAGAATCCTTTAAGGGGGAGAGGATGTTATGACCGGTATTTCTAAAACTTATTTATATATAATTGTGTGTTTATAATTGAGATTTAAATTATGTTGAATTATAAATATGGATTATCTATATGTTGAGTGCATATAAATTAAGTGTTTAATGTATTAGTTTATATAAAAAAATTTGAAAGGAAAATCTTATTATTTAGTATTTTTAAATGATATTCAAAAGTATTTCATTCTATATGAAAAATCGATTTTTAAAATCTTTTAACAACAAATTTTCAAATTTTATATCATTAAATTTCTAAAATCATAAGCTATTTTATAATATTTATTTTGTGATTTATGGAAGTGTATTTATTTTTATAACAATTGTTCTATATAAATTAGTTGATTTTTAATTTGCAATTTACTTAGTTGCTCATGCATGCATTTTTCTTCCAAACACAAGTTAAGGGCAAACTTGGAAATTCCAACCCTACTAACTACTACTTTACTAGCCAAATTCCTACCTTATCCTTGCATGCAAAATGATACAAGCTTGATTGAGGGTTACTCTTGTCAATTTTCACTTCCACTCACTTTCTAGTCAAATCAAAACCATAAAAACCAAGTACAAGTTGTCATAATCACACTCACTTCACTCCACTCCACCCTCACCTCTCTTTTCCCTCTCCCTCTCTCGGCCCTCTCTCTCGGCCTTCACTCTCGGCCGAAGCCCCCCACCCCCCCCCTTTTTCTTCATTTTTCATTCAAACATCCATCTTCCATTTAAGTAATCTTACTTCCCATATCTTGTTCTTTAATAATCCAAAGAGTTTAGGGTGAAAAATCTATGTTTTGATCTTGCATGGTAGTGTTTTGTTAAACTCAAAGTGAACACCCTTGATTTTTGTGAATCTAAGGCTTTCACCATGAGATATATTATCATAGGGTTGAGAATGGCTAGACATGAGTGTGTCACACTCATGAAAATGTTGTTTTCTCCCTAATCCATTCGGCCATGACTTGTTAGGAGCCGAATGGATGGTGTTCTTGTTGCCTTGTTGATTTTTGTGTGTTTATGTGATAATAGCTTGGTTTTGGAAATAAAAACTTGATAAAACTCCTTGCATGCTAAGTGATCACATTAGTTATGGTTAATTCTAGGCTTGCATGTTGATTCTATGATGAAATTTATATGGAAACCATTTGTTTTTGGCTTGTAAGTTCGAAAGCATGCATGCATAGGTTCAACTCATGATTTTCGAAAGTTCTTGATTATTTGGAATGATTTTTGTTAATAATCTCTAATTTCAGTTAAGTTAGGATATTAATTATGATATTTGCTCCTTGTTATATATTTTTGACTCGTATATATATGGAGGATTTACGTTGTTATTTTCGAAATTGAGATGACTTGTAATTAGTATATTATTTTGACTCTTGTTTTGCTATATTGCACTCTAGGTAAGGATGATCTCTGTTATGGATTAAAACTAATATATATAATTGCTGTATTTAATACTAAGGAACGTGAGCTTCGAGGCTCGATTTGACTGCTCTTGTGTTTCGTGACTCAATCCGCCTTAACAAGATGCCTACGTACCTTGCTGATTGCCAAGGATCAAGTCAAAAAACGTAGTTCTGATTTGTGGGGTGAGACCCCTTATATAGATGTGGGAGTCCTTGAATTGGACTTGGTATAGGAGACTTGATGGACAAGCCTCTGATTTAGGATAGACTTAGGAGTCCTAGGAAGTAGGAAGCTGATTCCTTATCCTTTTAGGTCCCCTTGGGGCTAATCTCTAAGGATTTATATCCTTATCGGGACTCTTTTCAACATCTGATTTCTCCCTTATTAATTAATTACGAAATTAATTAATAATCAGGGCTTTTGGGCCTTTTTTATTCCATTAGGCCTGATCTGGTCCATCAGGCTTAACCTTTCTGGTCTGAATATTATACATCTTATTATTGGGCCTATCAGCCCATTAATTATAAAATCAGGACTTATTTATCCCTATCATTTGCCCCCCAACTTTTGGGAAACATTGATTAGGTTTCGCAGAAGTTAAGTCTATTCATTCCCTTGCAGGGTTTCGTTTTTGCGTAAAGTGTGGAGCGACCTACACGTTTACAACGATTTTTCCTTTTATTCAGGAATTATCTTAATTTCCAGGAATTTTTCCCTAATTTTCTGGGATTTATCCTTAATTTCTGGATTTTTTCCCTAATTTTCCGGGACTTATCCTTAATTTCTGGATTTTTCCCTAATTTTCTGGGATTTATCCTTAATTTCTGGATTTTTCCCTAATTTTCCGGGATTTATCCTTAATTTCTGGATTTTTCCCTAATTTTCCGGGATTTATCCTTAATTTCTGGATTTTTCCCTAATTTTCTAGGATTTATCCTTAATTTCTGGATTTTTCCCTAATTTTCCGGGATTTATCCTTAATTTCTGGATTTTTCCCTAATTTTCTGGGATTTATCCTTAATTTCTGGATTTTTTCCCTAATTTCCCGGGATTTATCCTTAATTTCTGGATTTTTCCCTAATTTTCTGGGATTTATCCTTAATTTCTGGATTTTTCCCTAATTTTCCAGGATTTATCCTTAATTTCTGGATTTTTCCCTAATTTTCTGGGATTTATCCTTAATTTCTGGATTTTTTCCCTAATTTCCCGGGATTTATCCTTAATTTCTGGATTTTTCCCTAATTTCTGGATTTTTCCCTTAATTTTCTGAAAATATTAACATTTTTCAGAAATTATTTAAGGAATTTCCTTATTTTTCTGGATTTTTTCCCTAATTTCTGGGATTTATCCTTAATTTACTGGATTTATTCCTTATTTCTGAAAATATTAACATTTTTCAGAAATTATTTAAGGAATTTCCTTATTTTTCTGGATTTTCCCTAATTTCTGGGATTTATCCTTAATTTACTGGATTTATTCCTTATTTCTGAAAATATTAACATTTTTCAGAAATTATTTAAGGAATTTCCTTATTTTTCTGGATTTTTTCCCTAATTTCTGGGATTTATCCTTAATTTTCTGGATTTATTCCTTATTTCTGAAAATATTAACATTTTTCAGAAATTATTTAAGGAATTTCCTTATTTTTCTGGATTTTTTCCCTAATTTCTAGGATTTATCCTTAATTTTCTGGATTTATTCCTTATTTCTGAAAACATTAACATTTTTCAGAAATTATTTAAGGAATTTCCTTATTTTTCTGGATTTTTTCCCTAATTTCTGGGATTTATCCTTAATTTTCTCGATTTATTCCTTATTTCTGAAAACATTAACATTTTTCAGAAATTATTTAAGGAATTTCCTTATTTTTCTGGATTTTTTCCCTAATTTCTGGGATTTATCCTTAATTTTCTGGATTTATTCCTTATTTCTGAAAACATTAACATTTTTCAAAAATTATTTTAAGGAATTTCCTGATTTTTTTTTTTTGTAATTTTCCAGGATTTTTTTTCTCCCCCCCCCCTTTTTTTTCTTTTTTTTTTTTTTTTTTTATACAGTTTTCGACCAGGAATCCATTCGGCCAGGATCCTGGTCGAATTAACCTTCTTTCAGCCCTGGTCGAAGGAAATTCGAGCAGGAATATTCGAGCAGAGGTCCTGGTCGAATTTCGGCCAGGATTTTTCTTTTTTCTTTTTTTTTTTTTTTTTTTTCGACTAGGATTTTCGTCCTTTTTCGGTCAGGATCTCCGTTTTTGACCGAATTAACCCTCATTTGTTGCCCAGGTCGATGAAAATTCGGGCAGGGCTCATTCGACCAGGATTTTATTTGGTTTCCTGGTCGACCGGGTCAAAAACGTTCTGCCATTCTGATCGAATGAAACAGCTATTTCCCCTTTTCGACCAGGAAATTTTCGGTCAGGGTTTTGGGTCAGAATTCTTTGTTTTGACCGAATTAGCCGCCTTTCTTGCCTTGGTCGAAGCAATTTCGAGCAGGATTGTTTCGACCAAGATTTCCATTTGATTTCTAGTCGAATGAGTCTCAATCCTGGTCGAATTAGGCTTATTTTTCAGCCCTGATCAACAAAATTTCGACCTCAGTAGCTTCAATCAGGATTTTCTTATACTTCCTCGTCGAATGGGTCTGTAATTTATTAATTTCTTGCATATATTTCTATGATTTGGGCCCTTATTCTGGGCTGTATTCTTTTGGGTTCATTTTAACTGGGCTTATCCTCTTACTGGGCTTCATAGGCCTTTCTATTGGGCCTCTTTCAACACTTGGGTTGTCAACTGGGCATGATTATTTCCTCAGGAACATTTTGGTCTTGATAAATATTTTTGACCGAATTAACCTCCTTTTCTAGCCTTGGTCGAAGCCTTTTCGATCTCAACTAATTCGACGATGAATACAACATGAAACCTGATCGAATTGGGTCTGGGATTTGGGATATATTACTTTCTGTGACTCCATATATTTGATTTGGGCCCTAAGTCTGGGCTGGATTTTTTCCAATCTCAAATTTGAGCCTAAGATTTGGGCCTGAATTCTTTTATGGGTACCTTATTTTTGACCCTGGGCCTTTTCCAAACCAGGCCTTTACCTTGGGCCTTCCCCTTTTTTGACTGGCTTTTTGTATTAGGCCCCTTACTTTTAACTGGGCTTCTTTGGTCCACCCTAAATTGGTCTTTAATTTGGGGCCATTTAATTTTCTGCTAATTGGGCCCTTTTCTGGGCTTACCTCTTTTTGGGTTGATCTTTGCCCTAAACCTGGGCTAGATTTATGAAACCTTGTATTGGGTTTCAACTTGGGCCCTTCTGGGCTTTGATCTTTAATTGGGCACTTAGTATTGACCCTGGGCTTGATTTATTGATCCCTATACTGGGTTTTTTTTTCTAACTCAAGTAGGATTAGGCCTTATTTTTGGGCCTTCATTTATCCAAATCCTTTTTGGATTTGGGACTTATTTCTGGTTTTTGAAGATAATACTCATATATATTTTCTTCCAGTTTTTGGACCCCGGGTGCTGGGCTTTGAATATTTGGGGCCCTTATCTGGGCTTGACATACTTCCAGGCCCAACAAGTTTTAACCTTTTTTTCTTTGAATTGGGCCTTTTTATAGGGCTTTCATATCATGCATCTAATTTAACTGCCATGCCATAGAGATTCAAACATATTTCGAAAAATTCTCTGAGCTTCAAAAATTGTTTGGGATTCATCCCTTACACAAGTCTTAATAAACTTCATAATAAGACATATAAATCCTAAGCAAAGCTTCAAGGTGCTTTTCAACCTACTCTCCATCATGACAAGTGAGAATCGTATCCAACTGCCCTACACATAGTAAACCTTCAGGTTTTGTGCATGCCAAGTTCTCGGGACTTCAAAACCATCCATAGTCTCCAGCTTGTAGGTTCCTCTACCCTGAACACTCTTGACTCTGTACGGCCCTTCCCAATTCGGGGCAAGCTTCCCTTTTTGTCCTACACCAGATGCTTCTATCTTCCTCAAAACTAGATCGCCTTGTTTAAAAAACCTTTCTTTAACCCTTAGGTTGTAGTAGAATGAAGCCTTTTTCTGATATTCTACTATCTTTGTATGTGCCCTATCTCGCACTTCATCGATCAGATCCAGGGCTAACCTCTGCCCTTCCTCATTTTCTTCTACGTTGAAAGCCTGAATCCTTGGAGAGGAATGTGATATCTCCACGGGAACTACTGCTTCCGCCCCATATGCCAACATGAAAGGAGTTGCATCTGTCGTGACTCTACAAGTAGTCCTGTAGGCCCATAATATTGGAAGTATCTCATCTACCCAATTATTTCTTGACTTCTCGATCCTCTTCTTTAGTCCATCCAGGATTATCCGATTTGCTACCTCCGCTTGCCCATTGGCTTGCGGGTGAGCCACAGAGGTGAACCGTAACTCAATTTCATTTTCTTCGCAATACTTCTTGAATTCCTCGTTGTTGAATTGTGTTCCATTGTCAGTGACGAGGATACGGGGAATTCCATATCGGCACATAATGTTTTCCCACAGGAATTGTGCAACCTGCTTAGTTGTGATTTTGGCCAAAGGTTTGGCTTCGATCCACTTGGTGAAATAATCAATGGCTACAATCAGAAACTTCCTTTGTGCTGTGGCCATAGGAAAAGGCCCTAGAATATCCATCCCCCACATAGCAAAGGGAATAGGTGAGTTGATAGAGGTCAGCATCTCGGGGGGTTGTCTGGCGACTGGTGCATGCTTCTGACAACGATCACACTTCTTTACATATTCTTTGGCATCAGCCATCATTTCTGGCCAATAGAAGCCTAAACGAGTAATCTTATGAGCCAAGGCCCTGCCCCCCAAGTGTTGCCCACAAATACCTCCATGCACTTCCTCAAGAGCTAAGCGTGCCTCATCGGGCCTGAGACACCTCAAGTAAGGAACCACGAAAGATCTTTTATATAGAATCCCATCTATCAAAGAGTACCTTAGTGCTCGAACAGTTAACTTCCGTGCCTCAATTGTATCGCTTGGCAACCAACCGGTCTGAATGTGAGCCTTAATGGGATCAATCCATGACGTCCCCAAGCCTACGGGAGCCACAAGCTTAATATCTATGCTTCGTGTCTTCAAAACACGGAAGTACACACTTCCTGAACTTTCTTCAATCTCAGATGAAGCAAACTTTGATAGCGCATCTGCTTTAGCATTTTCTTCCCTTGGAATGTGTTCAACATGGCATTCATTAAATTGGGTCATCACAGCCCTTACTAGGCGAACATACTTTGCCATCGTATCATCCCTTGCTTCAAATTCTCCCTTTACCTGGGATATGATCAACTTCGAGTCTCCACGGACCTTTAAGTTTTTGACTCTAAGTGTCCCGGCTAGACCAAGGCCAGCAATCAGGGCTTCATACTCTGCCTCATTGTTTGTGGTTGGGAAGTCTAGCTTCATGGCATACTCAATTAAGAATCCATCAGGGCTTTGCAAAACCAACCCTGCTCCACTGGAATTTGTTTTTGATGCTCCATCAAAATAGAGAACCCAATATTCTTTCTCCTTGTCCCCATTGTCGACTCCCTTGTCTTGAGGTGTGGTATCTTCCTGCCCCCCGACTTCTTGGTTGGGTATGGTACATTCCACCACGAAGTCAGCTAGTGCCTGGGCTTTTATGGCCATACGTGGCTTATACTTGAGATCGAACTCTCCCAACTCTATTGCCCACTTAATCAGTCTCCCACTTGCCTTGGGACTGTGAATGATATTTCTCAGTGGCTGATTTGTTAGCACTTCAATTTGGTGAGCTTGAAAATAAGGACGCAGCTTTCTTGAAGCCATTACCAAGGCTAAAGCGAATTTCTCAATGGCTGAATAATTCAACTCAGCACCATGCAAAATTTTGCTGACATAGTATACGGGTTTCTGGACTTTCAGTTCCTCCTTAACCAACACCGCGCTCAAGGCGCTTTCTGAAACAGCCAAGTACAAGAATAAAACTTCACCCAGGACTGACTTGGCCAACAACGGGGCCTGGCCCATATACTTCTTTAACTCTTCAAATGCCTTCTGATTTTCCTCACTCCATACAAAGTCTTTAATGTTCTTTAATGACTTGAAGAATGACAAGCACTTGTCTCCTGACTTGGAGATGAATCGTCCTAGCGCAGCGACCCTTCCTGTGAGCTTCTGGACATCCTTGATGGTTTTTGGTGGTTCCATGTCCAGGATCGCCTTGATTTTATCGGGGTTAGCCTCAATTCCCCTTTTTGAGACCATCAATCCCAAGAATTTTCCAGATCCTACTCCGAAAGCACACTTCGTAGGATTCAACATCATCTTGTGGTACCTCAGGACCTCAAAAGCTTCCCTCAAATGGGTTATGTGATCAGTCTTTACTAGACTCTTGACTAACATGTCATCAACATAGACTTCCATAGTCTTACCAATAAGATCCTTAAAAATTTTGTTTACCAACCTTTGATAGGTTGCTCCTGCATTTTTGAGACCAAACGCCATAACAAGATAACAATAAACACCAAAGTCAGTGATAAATGATACCTTTGGAATGTCATCCTTATGCATTTTGATCTGGTTGTATCCGCTAAACCCATCCATGAAACTCAGCATTTCATGTCCAGCGGTGGCATCAATCAAAGTATCAATTCTAGGCAGCGGAAAACAGTCTTTGGGGCATGCATCATTCAGATCAGTGAAGTCTATACACATCCTCCACTTTCCATTAGCCTTCTTCACCATTACAGGGTTTGCTAACCACTCCGGAAATTGAATCTCCTCAATGAAACCAGCCTCTAAGAGCTTTTCCACTTCCTGCTTTATAGCCTCTTGTCTTTCCGGGGCAAAATTTCTTTTCTTTTGTTTTACTGTCTTCCGGCTTGGATCCACGTTTAACTTGTGAGTAATTAACTCCGGGTCTATGCCTGGCATATCAGCTGCTGACCATGCAAACACATCACTACTTTCTTGCAAAAATTTCACTAACTTCCCTCTAAGGGGCTCCTCTAATGTGGCTCCAATGAAAGTCATCCTCTCAGGATTCTTGGGATCTAAAGGAACCGAAACCAATTCTTCTGCTGGCCTTCCTCTATTCTCATCATTTTCTCGAACATCCATATCTTCAATAGGAAGAACCTGCCCCCCGACTCCATCTGCCCTCAAAGAGGCCACATAACAGCTTCTAGCCATTTTTTGATCTCCTCTCTCTTCTCCAATCCCGTTTCGGGTGGGAAACTTCATGATTGAATGGTAGGAAGAGGGGACTGCCTTGAAGGCATGTATCCCTGTTCTCCCCATGATAGCATTATAAGTTGAACTAGCCTTTACCACCACAAAATCCAGCATCTGCGTTGCTTGCCTTGGCTCCGTACCTATGGTGGTTGGCAATTTAATTATCCCTTCCACAGGACATTCTACTCCAGCAAATCCATATATCGGCATGTCGGTTGGTGTCAACTGGGAGTCGTTATACCCCATCCTTAGAAAGGTGTCGTGGAGCAAGATATCCACAGAAGCACCATTATCCACAAGGACCCTCTTAACCGGGCTATTTCCTATTATCGGCGTTATGACCAGCAGGTCGTCATGGGGAAACTTCACACCCTCTAGGTCGGAATCATCAAAAGCCAATGTTACTTCTGTCATGGCCCTCTTCGGGGCTTCTCCAACAATATGCATAACCTCTCTAGTATATGCCTTTCTGGAATTTTTGGACAATCCAGCAGCAGTTGGACCTCCAAAGATCGTGTTTATCACAGGCCCTCGAGGTCTCGGCCCTCCATAAATGGTGTTTATAACTGGTCCTCTAGGTTGGGGGTTTCGCCCCTGATCGTCTTGGTCCCTCCTACGATCTTCAAAGTTCTTCCTTCCATTATTATTTCTGTCCCCTCCATCTCCAGTATACTTGTTCAATCTTCCTTTTCGAATCAAAAACTCAATTTCATCTTTCAATTGCCTACACTCATCGGTGTCATGGCCAACATCTTTGTGAAACCTGCAATACTTGCTCTTATCTAGCTTGGCTGGATCGGCCTTCAAGGGCTTAGGCCAACGAACATCTCGATCTTTCTCGATCTCCATCAAGATCTGGCTTCTGGGAGCATTCAGCTTAGCGTATTCGGTGAACTTTTGCCCAGGTCCTCCCTTCTTGGGGGTTGAATCAGGGTTTTGTTCGGTTTTAGGATACTTATCCTTAGCGATATACTCCAGATCAGTTTTCCGCTTCTTGCCTCCAGTGGGCTCATTACTTACTACGGTCTTCCTCATGTTTTCTTCAACCTTGATATACTTCCCTGCCCTCTCTTGGAGCTGCAACATATTTTCAGGGGGACGTTTGGCCAAGGACATCTTGAAAAACTCATCCCTAGTTCCTTGTTGCAGTGCTATCATAGCTACCTTATCATCAAGGTCTGGGACTTTTAAAGCCTCCTTTGTAAAACGATTCAGGTAATCTCTCAAGGATTCCTTAGCTTCTTGCACAATACTCATAAGAGATGCTGAACTTTTCTCATGGACTTTTCCACTGATGAACTGCTTAATAAAAGCCTGACTTAACTCTCTGAACGATCCAATAGAGTTTGGGGGCAAGCGACTGTACCATCTTTGAGCCATACCTGACAGGGTTTGAGGGAAGGCCCGACACTTTATAGCATCATTCACGGGTTGCAGCAACAGTGCATTAGAGAATGTCCTAACATGATTAGCGGGGTCTCCCGTGCCATCATAGGCTTTGATAGTGGGCATCTTGAATTTCCTTGAGATATGGGCATTCATTATCTCTTCTGTGAAGGGTGGAGTTGGATCATCAGGATCTCCAAGGGGAAGGAGATTGCTTGGATCAGTTCTTGGGACAACAGCCCTTCTTCTTACCGGACCATCCAGGTCTATGACAGGAGGAGGATTTCTCCCCCTAGGAGATATCTCGGGTCTGGTGGCCTGGTGAGCCTCCAAATCACGCCTCAGCCTTTGGATTTCAGCCTCATGAGCCCTGATCCTTTCCTGCACTTCTTGGGGATTCGCCCCTGGGGTGCTTTGGGGGCGTTGCCTTCCATCGGTCATTGGCTCTTTTCCAGGACGCCTCCTTCTCGGGGCCACTTCATCATCTGAAGATTCGGAGTCTCTCTCAGTATAAGGACCAGAAAATTCCCGATCCTCAGGAATAGGACCCAAACCTCGTATATAGGGGGGTGACTGCCCTCGTGCTTCGCCTCGCCTAGCATATCCGCTTCCTCCAACCTCAGGGCGAAGGGGCATCCCATAAGGGGGGTTAGTAGTAACAATAGTTGAATATTCATACCCGACGGGTCGAGAATTCACAGGTATATGTATTTGTTGAACTTGAGGATTCGTACCTTGAATAGTCGGGGGAGTTGTCCCTTGTGGCTGAGGATGAGTTGCCCCTGTCTGGGCTTCCCCCTGAGTAGATGCATAAGTTGAATGGGGAGGAACCTCCACGGTTGATGAAATCACCTGGGTTGTCTCTGATGGTGTTCCTTCCTCTAGAGCTCCAATTGTTCTCCGTGTTCTCGCCATGGTTGTTGTTGTTTTCCCACAGACGGCGCCAAATGTTATGGATTAAAACTAATATATATAATTGCTGTATTTAATACTAAGGAACGTGAGCTTCGAGGCTCGATTTGACTGCTCTTGTGTTTCGTGACTCAATCCGCCTTAACAAGATGCCTACGTACCTTGCTGATTGCCAAGGATCAAGTCAAAAAACGTAGTTCTGATTTGTGGGGTGAGACCCCTTATATAGATGTGGGAGTCCTTGAATTGGACTTGGTATAGGAGACTTGATGGACAAGCCTCTGATTTAGGATAGACTTAGGAGTCCTAGGAAGTAGGAAGCTGATTCCTTATCCTTTTAGGTCCCCTTGGGGCTAATCTCTAAGGATTTATATCCTTATCGGGACTCTTTTTAACATCTGATTTCTCCCTTATTAATTAATTACGAAATTAATTAATAATCAGGGCTTTTGGGCCTTTTTTATTCCATTAGGCCTGATCTGGTCCATCAGGCTTAACCTTTCTGGTCTGAATATTATACATCTTATTATTGGGCCTATCAGCCCATTAATTATAAAATCAGGACTTATTTATCCCTATCAAGCTCCACTAAGCCAATATTGTGTGTGTGAGTGTTAGTTCAGTAGGTTTCCTTGGTTGAGGTTTGGTTTGGGTTTTGATTGATGTTTGGTTTGGTTTGTCAAGTGGGAAACATGGTGGAAAGGGGTACCTTAGATTCTGCAGAATTTCAGTTTGGTCTCATGAGGTTTAGAGTGAGATTTGACCTTGTCATTGTAATGCACTTTGAGGCCCAAGTCACCAGAAGCTAGTACTAGGGTATAATTCATATTTTAGGTGTTTGTTAGAGGTTTGTAGGTTGTTTGGTTAGGTGCACGAGTGAAAACACTAAATCTGTCTAGCAGGGGACAGTTTTACCGTAACCTAGAAATGGGGAGTTTTGACCATGTCATGGGTAGGCTCTCACTAGGCCTTGATTGTCCCTAGTTAGAGGGAGTGTCTGAGGTGTTTTCCCAACCATAGTTAATAGGAATTGAGTTAGGATAATGTGTCACAAGTTAGTGCAGATTAGGACACTATTCTATCCAGAAAACAGGGGAACAGTGGACTTTATGCTTAGACCTAGGTAGGCCCACGCTAGGCCTTTGAGTCACACCAAGCTTCAGAGTTACCTTATGATCAGAAGAGTCTAGTGTATAAGTTTGGGAGATAAACTTGAGGAGTAAGGGTGTCAATTGTTCTCATAAATCCATTGGTGTCATCCTGAAATCACTATAATGAGCACCTTCACTTAACATTTAGTTTTAGAGCAATTATGAGTGAGGCCTACGTTGACCACCATAGTTATAAGATAGTATAAGTTCAGTAGAGTTTAGGGCCTAGGTCAGGGCCAATAGTAACTTGATGGTTTAGAAAAAGGCACTTCGAGTTTCGAGGTCAATATTAGGAGTTTTGTCTAGTTTAGCATAACTAAGTGACTTGAGAAAGTGGAGTGAGATCATCCAAGCTTAGTAATGCAATATAGTGTGTTGATGTATTATTATATATTTAAATGTGTTATGTGAGCATATATGGCTATGTGATCTAGTATGCTTATAAGATAATTGTAAGCATGTATCTGTATATAGGCCTAAGTGCCAATGTGCTTACCTTCGGTTTATAAATAGGTTGAGTTGGTGAGAATATATTATAATGAGGTTATTATTATTTTGTGTAGGCTCTCGAGATGAGGGTAAACTTGCCATTAAAGTCGAGTAAAGCTCTGAGTTGCTCCCACCTGTCAGTCAAGTCAAGCCTTTCTCAAGGCAATTGTTTTAACCTAT
This sequence comes from Apium graveolens, assembly GCF_009905375.1. Classification (NCBI taxonomy): domain Eukaryota; kingdom Viridiplantae; phylum Streptophyta; class Magnoliopsida; order Apiales; family Apiaceae; genus Apium; species Apium graveolens. The sequence continues at coordinate 301,560,776 of NC_133648.1, read as the reverse complement.
CTTTTTGTGTTTACACTGCAAGTGTTTCAACCTATCTTTTTGTGTTTACACTGCAAGTGTTTCAACCTATCTTTTTTTGTTTACACTGCAAGTGTTTTAACCTATCTTTTTGTGTTTACACTGCAAGTGTTTCAACCTATCTTTTTTGTGTTTACACTGCAAGTGTGTGTTAACCTAGCTTTTATATATGATGCGAGTATTCTAATTCACCTTGATATACATGTATACATGACCCAAGTGGTTTCAAATCTATCTTTTGTATTATATACAAATACCATGAACCCGTAAGTATCTATTGCAAGTAGTTTAACTTTACTTGGAGATTGCTATGCAAGTAATTCAAAAGTCATACCATGCTGGTATACCAAAATAATTGTGATGCTGAACCCTGTATAAGTTGTATTTAGTAACCTTATCTTGACACCTAATAGTCAGTTATTCCTTAAAGTTGTTTATATATGCTTGATAACTCTATTGTTATCCTTAAACCATGAGACCCTATTATACTTTGAACTGATACTCACCTTCTTTATATTTTAAATACCTATGTCTTATCTGGAACCACTACATTGAACCTAGTTTGACTTAGTTCCTTTATACTATCCAATAACCCTGTTAAACCGCAATACCAAATCCGTTGTGAATAGAAACTTTGCAATTCCATTCGATAAGTTATCAGTCTAATTGATCATGGCCTTAAAGTTTACTGAACCTATTCCATGTGCTTCGAAGTTGATCTAGAACCCTTGATAAAGACGTTCACGGTTTAAGAAATTAACAGTCACTTGGCATCAGTTTTTAAAATAAAAAGTTAAAAGTGGATTTTCAGTCCCAAAGGGGGACAAATGTTTTCTTTAGATAGTGGATCTAGACTGAGATGCAAGTCCTTTCCGCTTTTAAATTATAGGCTTAAAGGTTGCCTAGGGATCCCATTAATGTTCTAGAACCCAGCGAGGTTCGGGATTACTTTGCGGCTGATCACCGGTTGTAATCCGTAGCATCATAAAATAGTTTTGATAAAGAAGTGGTTTCTAATTGTTTTGTTACAAATAAAAGATGCCATCACCCTGAAAGTTTATCTCTTGTCACTATATGGTTGAATCTTTCATTTCCATTATTATTTTATTTTGTTTATGTATATTATAGCACTTGTTGAGCATTTGGCTCACTACTTACTTTCACCCTGATATTTCAGCTAGCATATATGGTTAGATTCAAGCAGACAACACATAAGACTTGTGATGCTGATTCGTATGTTCGAGCTCAGGTAGATTAGTGATCGTTTTGTGTGAGGACTCGATATTGAAATCAGGTTGTAATAGTTAATAGTATTGGGATGTTCCAAACCCTAAACTGTAAGATCTTGGTTTCGGTGTATATATTTCCTTTTGTTAACTATTGTAATTATTCGTATAGTTTTCTTTTGTTAAAGTTGGGGTATGACAAACACTGTCGACTTGCAGGATTCAATTGTATTGATTTATGTGATCAATACACTGTCGGTTTGTACAATCAAAGAAATTTCAATTTGTACAATCCAAGGTTGTATTGTTGATTAGGAGAGAAGGAACGGGGCTAGCTAGTTTGTGTTGTCGATTTGTAGGAGATATGAAGCAATTTCAAGAATCCTTGGTTATTGTTGAGCCACATGTTCAAATGGAATTGAAGTCTACATAAAAAGGAAGTTGAAGACATTCACTTCGGTGTTCATCTTCTTTAGCAAACCAGCTGTATTTCATGTGAGCTCCATTAAAGGCAATATTTATTAAGATTGTAATCATATTGTTATGTTGTTAAATTCATTGTAGCTAATCGTAATTGATTAGAGTGTAGCAACCTCTAGGTTTATATTAAAAAACAATATATTTCTCGAATTATTTTGTGCCTATTTTTTGATTAAGTACTTTTAACGAAGAACTTGAAACGAATCGAAAAGAATTTGTAGATATCGTATTCAACCCCCTCCCTTTTACGATACCTTGGGACTGACAATTGGTATCAGAGCCTATTGATTGATATATAATTCAAGATTCGTAGAACGAAACCAAATCAAACAAGTTCTTGAAAAATCTCTTGAAAATTTTAAATTTTAGATTATCCTCAATCTTGAAATTTTTGAAACTTAAATAATTTTATAAAATAGAATTTATTTTTGTTACATACTTTTATTCCTCCAAGATGTTGAACAACCAAAGAATTGGAAGTATCAAGGTTCTCCCGTTTGACGGAGAAAATTATAATCTATAGAGAACAAAATGATGTTGCACATTAAAGTTTCGAATCCATTATATGTTGGGATATTACTATGATCCTTATGTTCCAATGAAAGTAGTTCTTGAATCGTCAACCACTACTGATGCGAGTTGCTTCGATATCTACCCTCAGATAATCATTCAAATATATGGATATTGATAGGGGATTGATTAATATTGACACAAACCTTCAACTCATAATAGTGGAATCGACCGATAAGAATATGAGTCATCAACTCCTAGGAAGTAAAAATGCAAAGGAAATGTGGAAAACAATTGATTTATTAATGAAAGGCACTCGCACTGACACTAAGACAAGCATAAGTTATAAGCACACACAAGCAAATACTGTAGTACCTCCCAAAGTTGGGAAGGTTACACCAGTCTCTATCTTTGACAACAAAATTGTCAAGACTAGCACTAAGAAGGAAGCGGTCAAAGTGAAAGTTAAGCCTATTGAGGTTATATCATATATTAATCGTGTTTCTACCCTTAAACCTTCATGACCCAAACAAGTTTGGGTACCAAAGTCTTCTTAATCAATTTGTAGTTGATGGGCAAGGTACAAAAGGAGAAGATCATGTGCATTCTGGGAAACAGGTGTTTCAGACACGTGACAAGAGGAAAGTCCCTGCTCATAGGTGTGGTTGAGAAATGTGGCCATATAGTTACCTATAGAGATGAAAACAAAGGATTTATTACGGCATGTGGCAACTTGGAAATCAGGAATGTCATCATTGAAAACATCTCTCTTGTGGAAGGATTGAAACATAGTCTTCTAATTATCAGTCAATTTTATGATAAGGGATACAATGTTGATTTCAGAAAGGAAATGTGTTTAATCTGTTCGTAGCTGACTTGAGTTCTACCTGTGATGGGTAATGAGGTGTTTTTCCAGCAAATCTTCATCAGAACAAAGTTGATTATGGCACAAGACGCTCTCACACTTGAATTTCAAGTCAATGATATCACTAGTAAAGAGGGAATTGGTGAGAGGACTACAAAAGATGGAATATTATCAAGAAGGAATATGTGAAGTATTTGCAAAAGCGAAGTCAAAGAAAGCATCACACAGAAGCAGGGAAACGACAAGCATCATTGAATCTCTTCAATTAATCCACATGGACTTATTTGGTTATATAAATGTATTGTCGCTATCAAGAAAGAGATATTCTTTAGTGATGGGTGATGATTACTCAAAGTACACATGGGTGTTGTTCTTACAATCAAAGGATGAAGCACCACAGATAATTGTTGATCATATAAAGAAGATTGAGATGGAAGCGAAAGTGCCTGTTAGGAAGATCAGATCACATAATTGTACATAATTCAAGAATGCATTCTTAATGAATTTTGTATTGAGAAATGTATTTCGAGATAATATTCAGCACCAAGAACTTCACAACAAAATGGAGTGATTGAAAAGAAGAATCGCACCTTGGTTGAAGCAGCAAGGACTATGTTAAGTCAATCAAGACTTCCTACCTACTTTTGGGCTAAAGCATTCAACATAGGGACTCAGAATCGTATCCTGATTAATAAAGATCATGATAAGATTCCTTATGAGATTTTTGATGACAAAAGACCAACACTGAAATACTTTCATGTGTTTGCGGCTAAATATTTTGTGCTTAATGAAGGAAATGAGCATCTGGGAATGTTTGATGCTAAAGTTAAAGAAGGCATATTTCTTGGCTACTCTCTAGCATCTAAAGCATATAGGGTTTATGTGATTGTTGACCAGAAGGTGATTGAAAACCTTAATGTAACGTCCAACGATACCTTAATCTTTGTTGGATTCTAAATCTCTAAAATTTGAAAATCTTTGAGATGATCCTTTATATGAAGTTGAACCTGAAGTTGCTCTTATCTTGTTTCAATGGTGACAGTGGTGGTAATGGAGCTCAGACAGGAAGCCCTATTAGAACCACTAATCAAAGAACATAATCATCAAGCCATGGAGGCAGCAACTCAGGGGAGCAGGAAGATGATAAATTATTTACTCTCAATATAATGTTGAACAAGAGGAAACATCAAGATCTTATTTTCCAAGACGTAGGGTTTGGAATAGAGACCATCCCTTTGAATTGATCATTGGTGATCCTGACACATGAGTAAGAACTATATGTGCCACACAGAATGAATGCCACTTTTCAGAGTTTCTTTCAGAAATGAAGCCTAAGAAAGTAGATAAGGTACTTGAAGATCCATATTGGCTCATTGATATGGAAGAAGAACTCAATCAGTTTGAAAGGCAGAAAGTTTGGAAGCTGGTACTCCGACCTAAAGTAAAGACAAAACAGTGATTGACACTAAGTGGGTATTCGGAAACAAGTTGGATGAAGATGGTATTGTAACGAAAAATGATTAATGTAGTTGATTAATTGATTAATTGATTAATTCATAAGTTTCTAGTCCAGGGCATTTGTACCTTTTCGAGATGAGCCGTATTGAATGGCGCAAATATGTTGTCACCCCAAACATCATTCTTCTTGGAAGCTTAATACAAACAACAACCACGGAGAACGAGAAAGCAGTGTTAACGACATTGATTTGCATTTTGAATTCAAATAATATTTCATAAAACTGTATTAATTGATTAATACATAAAACAATAACACATAAAATTATTAAAATATTTATGCAAGTGAAAATAAAATATATACTTATACGTTTATGATATGATGTAAAAACCGAAAAAAGTACCTAATAATGAAGTCTATAAGAGCAACAAGTCTACGGGAGCAGCAAGATGGGGCTTTCGCACAGATTTGTATCCCGCATAAAAGTCTGTAGATGTATGATAATTGAATTGCCTCTTAGTATTTCCGTTGACGATGGTAATTACTTTAGAACTTTCAATTATTGAGAGATAAAATTGAGAATAAATTAGAGAGGTCATGAGAAAACTGAGAATAAATTAGAGAGGTCATGAGAATGTCAAAATAGAGTTTGAGGATATTTGAACACCACCATGTGGACGTCCCAAGATTTTACTTTATATTGATGTATAGACGTATAGATAACACTAATTATTCTTGCAAAAGGGAAAACTCGTCAATATTTAAAATTTAAAGATAACAATTTAAAAAGAAATTAAGCAATCGTCGATTATTCCAAATACTAAAATCTAGGGGTGTCCGCAGTATGGATAATGAAGTTTTTCTCTAAATGGTCCAACCCTCATATGCAATTTGTTTAAATTTTTAAACCACGACCAGACCACACAAATGTGGTGTGATGCAATCTAAAAATATCAGCATAAAATTTTTAATAGATTGTAAAACCGACAATTAATATTGTATTTCAAATAGCCTTATCAGAGCACCAAGCTTCTGTTTATCTTATCAACTATCACTTTACTAAATTAGTATGAAAATAAAATTATGTACTTCGATCTGTATAAAAAATAATATAAATATATTAGTAAATTTTATATTATAATATTATATATGATACAGTATGCTGTGGTGTGGTGTGATTTGAAAAGCACTGTGTGGGAACCAAATTTCGTCAAGAACGTGGTGCCAATATTAAGATTTGTAGATGGGTTTTTGTACAAAGATATAAGAAGAACTTGGATAAAGTATATGATTTTGATGATTTTTTAGACTGTTCTTGAGAGTGTAACATAGTGTTAATTTTCGCCCCTCTCTCATAAGATGCATAGGTACCCTTTATAAAGATTAAGTCGATTAAGTCTGCGTAGTTTTTTGGAATTATGAATCGTCTCATAAAAGAGTTTCAAAGCAACACTTTCCCTATCATTTATGAACAAGTCCTCTAGCAGTATGTTGTAAGTGGAATGCTTGTAGAAAAAGATACTTAAGGTTTATACACCTCCAAAACTCATATAAAACTCATATATAATTGTGTTACGTTTACTCATGCTGATTCGATAAGCATTCATGGTGATGCTTATAGATATTCGGACTCAGTCCCGATAAGTGATCGCATTAACGTTATTAGATTCAGCCCAATAAGTGGTGTTCAGTTTATAACACTTCAGTGTTCACCTAATTATGCTTAGAATCAATAAGTGTTGTTTCGTACGCAACACTTCAGTGTTCATCTAGTTAGACTCAGGGTTCATCTAATTAGGCTCAGACCCACTAAATGATATTTTATATGTCACACTTTAGTGTTCACCTTCTTCTACATCAACACATTACACTAAAGTAATGTAATGTTTACTATCGATCCAAATTTATATCAATATTTGTACTTTTCTTATTTGAATGTAATATTTATTATTATTGTTTTTATTATAAAAATAGAAATAAATGTATTTACTATTTTTAATATATATTTAAAGTTTAATTAGAATTACATTACTTGTTATTAATTTTATATTTAAAATAATATATTTAATTAATAATAGTATTAATCAAATATTAAGTTAAAATTTAATATCATACAAGAATGAAATGTTTTTTATTATAAAAACTTAAAATATTAAAAAATTATTTTATAATTTGGACAGAAATTTGGATCAAACTTTTAAAGTTGGAGAGAGGCTCGATCCAAATTTGGACCGAAGTTTGGAGTTGCTCTTACCCTTGCTGCTAAACTTGTATACTACTCCATCCCATATTACGTTTCCGATTTTGACTTTTTACATTATTCATGATAAGCTATTGAATACTAATTTACGTCTAATTTATAAGAACAAATATAATTACGAGTGATCTTGTTGAATTCGTATTTATGAATATTTTAATATAATGAAATTTTTATATTTAATACTAATACAAAATTAAAGATATTAACAATCAAAAGTTTGCATTGACAAATGTGTTTAACACAAATAGGAAACGTTTTTAGGGAGGAGGAAGTACCGGTTTGTTAACCTGTATACTACCCGTTCGTACTGGTAATGATTACACTTACCGGTAAACTTGTGATGGTAAATTTGTGGTTTCATATATTATTAAATTACAATTGAATATAGCATTCCTTGTGCTCAAATAAGACACGTATGTATAACATTTACAAGGACTCTGCATTACTACATACATGGACAAGTTGTAATTATCAATCACCTAGCACTTTCGACATATTGAAGAATTTCTGAACTGATATTTGAAAGCCAATTCACAGACGTGCCAAAAAAGAGCTCCCAAAACCAGAGATCAAGTGCAAGAAAAGAGGAAAATATCAAAAGTGCCAAAGTCTGGTAGCGGTTTAATGGCCATCCCAAAGCTTCTGCCATATTTGTCAAAAATGGAAGGGAACTACTTGTTATATTGCGGCTCGTTATTGACCAAGCTGTTACCCACTGCACCCCTGAAGGGAAAAGATCTAACTCATTTTTTAATCTTCTACCCAAATCTGGCATGTGCCCTCCGCCGTAAAGTATTGCAATCTTATTGTGCCCTTCGTTAATTGCTCTTTGTAGCGCCTCTGTTGCAGCCCTGTTCCTCTCACCAATAATTACAGATTTCTCCTCTACATCTGCTGTTGCCTGTGTGAACCTACAGATATAAAACACATTCAACTAACGCGTACTGATATATCACACACTTCACAATTACATAGTTTATTTTTGTTTGTTACAGAGTCAAAATTATGAAGTTCACAGGTCACACCACCACAATTTTCTACTCTGAAATGTACAAAGATGGAAATAAAAAATAGTTGCGCAACGGGCCAACTCAGCATATTTTTCTACATTTTAACCTTGTTTAACATGTTAATAACAACAGAAAGTAACAAGACAAGTTACAGTGAGGTCTCAAACAACCCTGTGCAATTTTTTTTATGCATTAAAAGGAAGTTGAATAAACAAAAAAGGTATGTTGTACAATTGCACATGTACAAAAACAAAAAAGTTGAGCATGATGTGATAGCCCAATGGTAAAGGCTTATCATTTCTCGTCCTAGAACCGAAGTTTGATTCTCGCTCACCCTGAGATTTATCAAAAAAAAATGGATTCTACTTGTAAGTACATCTACGCTCGAAAAAGAAACATAAAGAAAAAGGGTTCAATAGATTACAATTTTCCAAGAGAGATATCAGAAGTATTCCAAGTACTAAGATGGTAGACATATTTGAAGTATTCATGATTCTAAGAGCACACTGGAGCAAGAGTCATAAATAAAACCAATTGTAGGTACAGTAATACATGAAGCAATCAAAAATATTATGACCAGGACCACTGCGTAAAGCAAGCAATAACATTAAAAAATTATAGACTTACTCAGAAGTTAGCCTCTTGGCTAGGAAGACCTTCATTGCACCTCCAAAATCAAGCCTTGACAAGGCTTCTACTTCAGGATATTCTGTTGTCTGACTTGGAACATCAGCACAAAGGCCTCCAATAATAAGAATGCCAACAAGTGGCATAGGCAGCACACGAGAAGCCCACAGAAGTTTCGATCTCCAAGGACCTAGCTCTTCAGGGATTGAAGCTGTTTGCACCAGTGCTTTGGTTGATCTAATGGTCATATCTCTTGCAAATGAAAAGATACTCTCGCCTTTTTCTTCCTGGATATAGAATACAATAATATGTTATTATTTTCTTTCTACAAAAGGTCTTGGGCAAGATATTTTTCAGTAGAAGACCAAGTTTGAGTATCCAAATTTGAAGTCAATCTTAATAATTAGATCAAGTATAAAAATAATTACAATTTTATTGCACGACTGATAACAAACACTGTTTAATCTTTAGGTTACATGCATCGCGCCGATATAACAATTAATATATCATCAATTGATTGCTGAAACAAAAAATTGGAACCTCTTTTTGCAAAATAGATGGAATGATACAAAAAAGTTTATTAGATAAGTTGCACGCAGAGTGGCGTTTATAATCTCTAAAAATACAATGGGCCCACGATTGACCGCCAGAAACAATGTGTACTGAGTGAAATACTCCATCACAAGTCAACATACAAGAAAACCTCTTTCCATTTAAACCACAATAATGATCAAAATTACTCTCTCCGTCCCATATTCAACACCACAATAATGATTAAAAATTACTCTCTCCGTCCCATATTCAACGTCTTTTCAACTTCTTTTCACGCATTTCCACGCATGCAAAAAACATAGTTGTAGATATTTTTTTGAATATTTTGTTTTGTATAAGAGTTTGAACATCCTATTTTGGTACAAAACAAAAAAAAATGGGAAAAAAGAACTAGAAATATGTTTTTTATAAGCGTGGAAATGCGTGAAAAAAACTTAAAAAAATTAGGACGTTTATTATGGGACGGAGAGAGTACCTACCTATATGAGCAGCAAGTTAGACTCTACCTATACCACTCAATATGCTTCCAGGTTCTTATGGTCTAAACTTTGTTTGCGCATTATATCAGCGTAAGCGGAACTTTGAGTAATACCTGGAGTAACTTGAAGGTTTCAAAATCAAGGTCAGCATGAAACCAATTGTCGCCCTGGTAGTCAAGACAATCTAATTGGAAGTCAAGTGTCAAAAATCTAGCCATCTGCCTTTGAATGCATCCAAGTATATTAAATCCCGAAGAACGTGAACTTTTAAGCTTTTTCGTAGCAACAAGTTTTCTTCTGTTCTCTAAACTCTCCCTGCTAGTTACCATCTCATACAGGACACAATCATAGGGCTCAAGTTCCTTCTGCAGGATATCAAAGTACCTAAACATGGCACCTTGACCAATTTAATTGCACAATATTGTATCATTTATCCAATAATTTAATAAATCAATGTATGATACTATGTGTCCATTTATATCCCTATATATTGGTTACACAAACTATCTTCTATTTTCATATTTCAAATTTGCAATGAGTTACCAAGACTTTAACAAATCTACAAATTTGTAACTTATTGAATGATGTACACATTTCATGCGAAATATTTTTTGCTTGAACTGCAAAATGGAATCTTGCGTAGCAAACTAACAATACTTACTACATAACGGTATTTAATATCTTATATCTATATAATCATTCACCATGTGTAATTGCCTCGTATGCAACTGAAAATGCAACACTTTTGCTCGAATATGATTGACAGAAGTAAAAGTGTTCGCCTACAAATAGAAAAGCTGGATCAATGATAAAAAGGTAAGGTGATCATGTTAATGAAGAAAATGGAGCAAAGAGCAGAAGTAAACCGCCCTAGAACACTTCCATGAGAGAAAATGATCAATGTATTTATGTGAGTTATGAAGGTAGCATAGAATTCATCTATTTATAATAACAAGGAAATAATACATGAACAATATATGGAACAGATCGTGTGGTCACTTTATGTTTTCCACTTGCTCCATATGACCTTGGTAGTTGATTATTGTGCTGCCTTCAATTCCTTAAAAAGGATACAACTATTCAGGTGATCTATTCGTGTCTTTCTACTGTTACATGGACCTCAATATATCAATACATTGATATATGTATTCCATTTAAAAATTAAGCCTAAAAACTCGGAATATATTTTCATCACGCCCATCTCTACAACTCATAACTAAGAAATTGAGAAGGCCGTGCAAGGTTATATATGAATTTTTCACAGAGGAAGAGACTAGTGCAACGTAGATCTTGAGATGTTATGAGATCAGTATGAGTTCAAATTGATGGATCGATGGCTGATGACACGTAATTTCCCTTGAAATTGAGGACTTTTTTCCTTACAAGAAGACCGCAATTAAGAATTAGACTATTAGACTTTCATTTTTAAGACAAAAGCCACCAGCTTCCAAATTTGTATTTGCTCACATGGCAAGATAACCAATAATCTAAAATTCTAACCAGCTTCAAAATTCGTATTTGCTCAGATGGAAAGATAACCAATAATCTAAAATTCTAACTTAGTGTTACATCTTCTCCAATGGTATTAACTCAAAATGATATCATTTGTTGCATCCACTTCAAAACTATATTTAGCCAATTAGTTTCCTATGTTGCAGAAAAAAAATGAGACACTAGGAAACAATAGTAGTTGCATATTTAACCATATTTTGTAAATTCGATTGTTTGTAACTAATTGCAAGTAAACACATCAATCCCCCCCCCTCCTCTCTGAGAAAAAAAGTTTTTTAATTAGTATATTTTGCAAAAACATCGCAAAATAAAAATCACCAACATTATTGCATCAAGTGTTTAAGACCATTTGTTGGATAGTTAATTTGCATCATTGCACTCAACTACCAGGAAGTTGGTTTCATATTCAAGGCAGGTCCAAGCATCCCATTGGACGAAGGAAAGTGGTAAGAGACGTCTTCAAAAATATTTTATCAACATAAAGCTATCTCCTGACCACAAAAGCTGTCAATAACTTTCCAGTGACTACTTGTTGTGTGAACAACAACTAAGGGCAATTAAGGGGCACATGCACAGCTGCTGAATTTCTAAGAAAATGAATAAAGAGTAACATAAAAGTTTTCTCCCTCCCAAATAACCTAAAAGGGGTCTTGGAACCGTGATAAGTATCAAAACCATCACCCGCTACGTTCAAATATTTCAAGTAGTTACTCATTTTAAAAATGACTCAATCTAGTTACAAATTTGAAAATTTTATACACAAACTTAGTCATTCCCGGATAATCACCTTAATACAAATTTTCAAGTGAGTGATTAAGTTGAGGTCCTAATTGCAATAGTGATTAATTTAATACATTTGGAGCTAATAAGTGATGTCACTAATAATTAACCCTCTCGGAAGTGCCATGTATGTCATATATACACATGGCATAATGCTTATTAAATAAGCAACACATATTTAAACATTGAAACAACTTTAAAATATTAAAGCAAGCTTACTCCTTATCAGCAATGTGGATAGTGGATACTAAATCAACCTGCAAAATCACTTAAACACAGATCAGAAAAAAGAACATCAAATAAAAACCATTAACATCAGAAACCCACAAATACAAAGCACAATCAGTTGTTGTTACCTGAAGAAAAGGCTGAAGAAGAGACCAAGGAAACTTTTTTCGATAACTAACAACAGCAGTCTGTAACTGAGAATTACCAGACCCATTCTTGAACCTCATAAAATCTGCAATTGTGTTGTTCTCCATGAATTGCTCAGCTTCAGACCCATCAGAGCTAAAGGGGTGGTTAAAAAAAGCAGCTTTAGGGGGCCCAGTAGAAGATTGATTATGAAAGCATAATGGGGTTCTAGGGTTTGGTTTATAATATCCAAGAATAGAAGGTGAATTAGAGGAGAACGAATAAATTGAACAAGAGGAAGAAGTGAGTGAAGATGGGGTTGAAGATATTATTGTAGAGATTGAACTTGCAACCATTATTATTGTTATGGTTATTTTGTGTGAGTGTGTGTGAAGAAGATAGAGGGAAGAAATGGAGGATTCGGTAGTTCTGGTGGTTATGGATAGTTAAGGCAGAGGAAGGTTGGTTCTTGATATTTCTCGTTTTTATCCTCCTGCTTTTTTGGAGCTTTCTTTTTTCCATTTTTACTGTTTTAAGTTTTGACAGCTGCTGCACCCTTCTCAACCAGTTATATTAAATATATTTCCGATGGTCGAGCACCCTATCCCCTATTCCTTCCATCGAAACTGACTAAACGTCCAGCCGAACCGATTCGATTTCGAGTTTTATAATATTTTATTTTTTTTAAAAAAAATCATTTATGTTTTTATATATTTTTAATTTTATGGGTGACAAGAAATTAAATAATTAGTTGTTTCTCATTGATCTATATATTATTATATTTATGTACGGTAATATATTTTTTTATCAGGTATTATAATTTACTAAGATATGTGTCTGCGTTACACATGCGATGATTACCATTTGATTATTTAATTATTTAAATTCTTTATTATTTTGAAAGTGAGATAGAATTAGAACAATTAAGAACCAAAAAGTAATTTTTTTAAAAATTATAAAAACAAAGAGTATTTATAAATTAAAATACCAAAGAAAGACTTACTTGTAAATTATTTGAAGAAAAAAAATTCAACCTTTTAAAAATTTTGCATATTATCTTTTAAACTTAATTAATAATATTTAAAATGTAACGAGAGCGATATTTGTACAACTTATCAACACAAAAAAAAATTAGAAAAACTCAATCCAAAAATATTCTGATAGTGAATGTACACAAAATTCAATGAAAGTATAATAATGAATATTTACCTACACAACTTATTACCATAAATGAATAATTCAACTCTTTCACCGTTAACATATTACTAATCAACCTTGGAAATGATTGGGTGTGGTTATCATATATAGGCCAAAATCTAATATTAAAAATTCACTTACGCAACATATATCCAAATATTGATACTTTTATTTTTTCACTTTCAACCAATGGCGGAGCCAGCACTGAGGATGAGGAGGGGCCAAATTTTTTCTTGAAGAAAATTCAACAATTTGTTTTACAAAAAATGTTGATTTCAAGCTTCAAAAGAAAATTGTCACACAACAAATAAACAAAAACTAAATATGTAACTGGATTAATATTGTAACATGCTGTCACCTATCATCCATTAAGTTTTGGGACATTTTTTGACAATCAAACCTCATAAGCTTTGGACCATGTGTTAATAATCATGAATAGATATTAGTTTATAGTTTTTGATGACAGGGACTTGGGCTGTATGTAGAAAATAGGTAATAAAATTGAGCCAAATTTCAGGGAGGGCCCAGACCTACCCTGACCTCGTACTGCCTCCGCCCCTGCTTTCAACCTAATACTTACCAACCATATGTGTACTTCCATGTTATGTTTATATAGGAGAATGATGTAAACTGTTACTTATTACTTTTAATACACTAAAAACAAAAAAAAATTAAGATTCTGAACAGTTCAATATAATAACAATATATCATATCAATTAAATTGTGAAAATCAAGTTAAAAGAGAAAAACAAACCTCTAAAACTAAACTATTGATTGAGCGGTTCAATCAACTGCTTCAACAAAATTAAATGCACCCCAAACACACATAGTTCAAATACATTGAAAGTGTACTAACGAAAGAGCTGCAACTTTTCTTGAATCATCGTCGAATCATAGAGGTAAGCATACCGGTAATAATTTGAACAATAGAATTGTGTGATGATGATATTTATGATTACCTTATAGATGTTATATAAAAGCTATGTAATTATTTAGTTGAATAAGATGTTCCGATCACTATATTCAAAGATTGAATACGTTTTAGCAATTTTAAGAATGGTTTTTAAATTGCGGAATAATCAAGAATGTGAGCAATCGTGATTGGATGATTTTTAGGTTGTAACTTCAGTTTATGCTAAATTATGCATAATCAGTTTATGGTTTTTAAATTGCGGAATAATCAAGAATGTGAGCAATCGTGGTTATTAGGTTGTTACTTCAGTTTATATATGCAATTTAGTTATTAAGTTATGTTTTTACCAAAACATATGAAATTTTAGCTAATTGCAATATATAGGTATAATCGGCTATTACGATATTAATTTTCTTCTATAAATATATTATGTAAGAATCGTGAAATAACCACTTAGATGGACTGGTTCTACATAATAACCAATAAGTATATAAGCTATCGAATATAATTATTTGATTGTTATATAGGTATTGTGCTTAATTATAGTAAGAAACAAATGTTTTACCAAGATTGTACACACAATGTGACATGCTTCATCAAATTCTTGAAGACACCACAAGAAACAGAGGAAAGGACAAAATTCACCGATGTTAACACGATTTTTAACATCGCTTGCTTTTTAAATGATGTTAAAGGGTTTATAGACATCGGTTAAAACATAACCGTTGTCTAATCTTTATTTTTAAAAAATAAAAAAATGACTACATCGATTGAAAATGTGAACGTTGTATAATCTAATTTTTAAAAAAATAAAAAAATGGCTCGGTATATACATTGATACTTCCCCGTTAATTATTACAACAAAAGTTTCCCCCTTCCCCAAATTCTAATTCCCCCCCCAACCCCAATTCTATCCCCCTTCTCCCTTATCCCGCTCTCTTTCTCTCTCACTTCAATCAGCCTCTCTCTCTCATTCTCTCTCTCACACATCTCTATCCCTATTCAACCTTTAACCCTAATTTTACCCATATTTTCACTACACAACCCCAAATATATAAACCCTAATTTCAATTAAGTGAACATGGAATTTGGTGTTGGTTTGATTCTGTCTTTTTTCATTTGAATTAATTCTTCCGCAAGTCCGAAGTTTGGAGTTTTAGCGATTTAAGTTGTTTGGTTATAGCGAACTTTAATTTATTGCTTGAAGTTCATTTGGGTTTTGTGTTGTGTTTCGTTTCCTTTGAGTTTGATGTGCAAGGTTGAAACTCTTTGATTTTAGCTTTTTGTTTGCTAAGGTATTTGGGTTGGATCTACAAGTTTTCATTATTTTTATGGTTGTATGTATATGTATGTATTGTTATGTACTACATATATATGTATAAGTATGTTTAAAAGGGTTTTTTATAGTTCTAGGAGAGACATGTATTGTATATGTTTATTTATAGTTCTCTATGTGTTACTTGACTAATATAAATATGGTTCATAAGATGTAATTATTTCTCTGTTGTTCTCTATGTAATTATTTCTCTATTTTTTAAAACCTTGATTTATACTTATAGTATAGACCACCCTCACAGCATATATATGTCAATTACTGTATGCGGTTATGGAATCAGCAGTTGATAAGATGTCGGATAAATGGTGCTTAGAGAAAAGAGCAACTCCTATTGTTAAGGATGATACTGAAGCACCCATGTCTGAAGAAGGCTGTCTATCAATTGTTGTGTTTGGTGCTTCGGGTGATCTTGCCAAGAAAAAAGACTTTTCCTGCACTCTTTAACCTTTACCGCCAGGTTTTTAATCTATCAATTGTCTTTTCTTTTACCATGCCTTATAACATTAACCCCTTTCCTTTTATAATCTCTATTTTGAACAGGCTTTCTTGCAGTCACATGAAGTTTACATTTTCGGCTATGCCAGGACCAACATTTCTGTTAATGACTTGAGATATCGCATTCGTGGGTATAAACTTCTGCCGGGAGAGTAAAAATTCACTAGAACCAGGCTACTACTCTGGAAGAGTTACAGATTAATCTCGACTAATTATTTAATGTATCATTGCAGATATCTTACTCCAAACAAGAATGCTGCACAAGGACACACACTAGATGTCTCCAAATTTCTGCAACTGGTTAGTTAAGTTGTTCTTTCTGTGATTCTCTCTTCCCCATTATATCCATGTTTTGCATTTTTTATTCATTATGTACTGTCTTTGGTTACTGTATTTGGTCTTAACTGTCAGTTAGAGATTCTATGAACAAGAGGGTGTGACTGATGACGTATTCGCATCTTGAATTCTAGTTATTAGTTTCAGAATGGGTGTCAACTCTGTAAAAAAATTCATGTTTATAGCGAGAAGATCTGTATCCTGGTGAAGCAGGAGTATGGACTGGGCGTTGATAGGGTGTATAGTACATGATCATTTATGACCTCTCTAGATATAGCAGATCTATTCGAGTCTACTTTAGGAAAATTATTGTTTACAAAACAGTGAAAGTGTTATTAGTATATTTTATACCTGTATTTGCATTTTCCCTTGAGATCAGGGTTCTATGTCTTTGGTATGAAAGTAGATTAGGCAATTTTACAGCGACTGGATCCTGCAACTAATACTGTGTACTGGCTTGTTGGATATATGCTTAGTGAATTCATTGATTTTTTTTCTTTTCATTTAATTTACTTGTCAGGAATATGTTGTGAACTTGATGATAAGTTGAACAAAACACCTTAGTAGATTTAACTTAGTGTTTTTGTAGCTCTCGATGGATATTCTAATATAGTCCCGACGGATGAACTTTATAGTCCCGGCGGATGACAATTTAACATCCATCGAGAGTGTAGCTTATATAATAATAAGTATTGTAACACATTTCTGCAAACAACAATGTTTTAGTTGAGTAGATACTATAGGATTCTTTGAGTCATGTTGACTACTAAATTGATATGTAGAATAGGTTAGCTAATTGTAAATATAAGATATCTTGTAATTCTGCATAAGTGAAATAGAATCAAGTGACAGAAAGACTCCCGACGGATGATCTACAAAGGCTCCCGACAAATAATCAACAAGGATCCCGACGGATGATCAACATAGTCCCAACGGATGATAATATTGAAAATAGCAGTTGAAAGTGAAAACACAGTCACATGCGTCAGGTATTTGCAAATGGAACGTGGAAGCCTAATTGCAAGATTTAGAGAACAAAGAAGCATTATCATTTCCATTCAATTATGAAGATATTCAAAGATGCTGGATAGAGTAACGTAGCTGTGGCGCCCCAAAATCCGGGTTCGGGAATCTCGGAGGCCACGCCATCTAAACCACTATATACTACATACCTCACACCACAAGATATAAATACTCACACCTTACGACCCCACACTTATCACACACACACACACTTACAGGTTATTGTCTTGGAAACGAACCATTCATTACTAGAGTAGATTAAACCGCAAAGTGATAATTATTACAACCCAAAAGTAATTAAGTCTTACCGGGGAATAACCTTTAAGTAAGGCTAGTCCGTCGGCCAAATATACGTTTCTTATTTATTACCTTACATAAGTCATACTTATAAATAAGCCGAACTAAAAACAACTGAAAACCAATCCAGCTTATTCGGACTACCTGTGGTACAACTCCAAACAATCTACGGAACAGCTGACCATTTCCTACTCGTTTCCTGGCTGTAGTTCTCATGGTAGGCATATTGATTCACTGTTGTGTTGTGTCATTTAAAGAAAGAAAGAGTGAGCTATAGTGCCCAGCATAATAATGTACAGTACGAAAATGACTGTATTATAAGCTTACATAAAACATCATATATGATAATTATGTTTTATTCGAAATTAGTTTTCCTTGGTGATACACACCTTCTTATGAAAACAATTCTTTAGGGGATTTTATTATCCTGCGAATACCTTAATAGTAAACCCAGCACGTAGGTTTGGGTTACGGTATTGCATCGAAATTCCAACTGGAAGAATAGGACACTCGTTGGAGCCATCGGATACCATGATCAATCGTAATACGATAATAGTAACCTTTTCTACTAGTAAAATGACGACACCTTCGTATCCCGGTTATCACCTTTGCTGCATTCGGGCTACTTGTCCCATTTTTGGGTATACACATACTTCACAAGTTCCTGAGTACACAGAGTACCTTCGCCTGCGGTATCTTTGGTAGTCCATCTAGCATACATAGTACCAGAGTCTACCCCTCCCTTGTCCTTTTAAAACAATTCTATCATATCTCGATAACTCGAACCACATCGAAGTTCCCCAAGCGTTTTATTTGTTGATAGAAATAATTTATCTTACTAAGATATAAATGTATATGTATATATATACGTACTTTCGAAATTTTTGGAGGAAGTACTAAGGATGTGAGTTGACCGTTGTCAACAGATAATTAATAAGGGGGAAAAGTTTCTCCTTGAAACTATATTCGAAATATTAAATAAGTCGGGATAATATTCTCCGACGATCTGAAATTATTCGAATGATTTTCAAAAATCGGAAAGTAATATAAATCCAGTTCTATGATTTTTAAATCATAAATAAACTCTTTAATGAATGGTAAATAATTAAATGATAATCGATAAATAATTAAACCTCGAAGGAGTATACTTTTAAAAGAATAAAATAATATTCTTCAACTAATTTATGTTTAATACATTAATAACTTTAATATTTAATCGAGATTGAAGTAAATATTTAATGGAGAATACTTCTCCCTAAAAAGTGAATAGTAAGTAAATATTTCTTGTCCAAATGGTAAAGTATAGTTGAGGGAATACGATTCTTGGAAATCGTTTTAATAAAAGCTTGAGGTTTTTAATATTGGTAAGTGGACGTTGAGTCCCTTTAAAACGTACAACTATGGACTTGTAATCGTCCTATAATATCACCAGAATGATTCCCGAGTTTTTATCTTAAAATTCCGACCGACTCTCGGTCTTATTATAATATGTCACGCTTATAGAGGAATTAAACATTTCACGATATATACTTATCGTACAACATCGTTATATCATGCAAAAATTCAATAACTACGTATCATGGAAAACATGGTACTTATGCAATGATAATAAAACAATCCTTTCACAACAGAACAGTAAATGAAATTGGTTTCGTAAACTTGCCTGGGTATCTCGAGGTGGAGGATGCTCTAGGTTCCGCTCGGAAATCTATAATCATGAACACAATTCATTTCGTTAGGTCCCGTTCTAATTTACGGCTACCCGCACTCATGCGCTAATTAATATGCACCCTCTCAACTTATTTTATCCTTATTATTCCTTTAATTCCTTATTCACTTCATGGTCGCTTCCTTTTTCAAAGTATCTTAAGTTCATTTTCGTTTTCGTCGTCGGCTCCACTTATGGATTCTACGGTTTCTAATCGCGTGGTCTCGGCTCCGATATTTTTATAAAATTGAACAATCATTATTTTTACTTGAAATTTCTATGGAAGGTAGGAAACTCAAAATACTACTCTCTGTAAAAATGTAATGATTTATGAACATTCTTAAGTCGATCCTTTATATTTTTAAAATTCGTAATTCGTAGCAGTTTTTGTCGCGTAAATCACTTTTAGTAAAACGGCCATAACTTTTGATCCGTAAATCGGAATCAAGTGATTCAAGCGCCTAAACGATCCTTATAACATTGTCTATAATAATCAGGGGTTATTTTTCAATAAACTACAGTTTACATCTTCGGGACTTTCTGCAGAAACTTAAGGTTACGTTTTGTTCATTTTAACGAGACTACGTTTACGATCGGAGTTTCATTTACGCCTTAAATCTTTATACTACCACCAACAATCATCATATCATTATCAACACACTAACTCCTCTCAAGAACATCATGTTCTTGAACATCATGTTCTTGAGGCAACAACAATCAACCTACTTAACTAAACATCAAGATCTTAATAATATCACCACTAAAACTAGGTTTATAACTACATACTAAAAGGATCTTGAAATTGAAACTTAAATAAATTTGGGTCAATGATTTTTATATTTCTTGAAAGCTTGAGATGTGTTCTTGAGGATGGTGGAGTCTTGGGAGTGCTTGGTATGGTTTTTGGAACCTAAAACCACCATTGAAATCAAGAACCCAAAGAAGAGTTATTATTCATACTATTCATTCTCAACTTTCTTGATTTTATTTCACCCATCAAACCTTGATAAAAAGAGATCAAATAATTATCTTACCTTAGTTTGGTTGTTAGGAAGTTTGAGAATTAATGGGAGGATTTATCCATGGCTAAAACTTGAAGATTTGATTTTGAATTCCTTGGTGAAGAAGAAGAAGCCGAATGGAACAAATGAAGAAATGGGGAGAGTTTTTATGCTTGATTCCTTGGTGGCTTCTATGAAATTATGTTGGTGATATCTTATATTGATTTGATATTCTCTAGTTTAGGATCCTAGGTTTATTCTTGTTTCCAAATCCATGGACAAATCTAAGTAGCTTGCTAGTTTACAAGCTAAGCTACTTGTTTTAGCTTCTTTAGCTCACTATTTCATTAGCCTTGGTTGATCATCCTATATCTAGCTCACTATTTGATAAAGTAACCATGGTTACTTTCTTACCATGGTTAGTTAGTGCGTTACGTTTATTTAATCGTTTACGCATTCGCTCGGTCGCTTAAATGTTTTCGTAATACTTCCTCGTAAATGGTTCACGACGTAATTCCTTTCGTATGTATTCCTTATGTTTTGAATTATCATACTTGGACATAAATCCGTAGGGTTTTAAGCTTGTAATTATATTGTGATTCCCGTAATCCTTGATGAGTCGTAAATATGGTCATTTTTCAAAGTTCGCTTTTTTTGAAAACTAATAGCGTTTACATACACTCATTTGGTACGTATAATCATAATATCAACTCTGAAACTCATTTTCTCATGCACTACATAGTGTGGCCTCAAAAATTTTTCCCGTCCGTCAGGATTACTATTCATTAAACATTTTACAAGGTCTCAAAATTTCGAGTTATTACAGTCTTCCCCTCTAACAAGGATTCCGTCCCGGAATCAATTAGAAAATAAGTGGGGATATCTAATCCTCATTGCGTCTTCAAGTTCCCAAGTTGACTCTTCGACATTTTGATTTCTCCATAAGATTCTAACCAGCTTAACGGTCTTGTTCCTCAACACTTGTTCTTTTTTGGTCCATTATCCTTACTGGTTGCTCGATATAGGTCAGGTCTGGTTGTAAATCTCATGCTCGTATTCTATTACATGTCGTGCATCTGCATGGTACTTCCTTAATATGGACACGTGGAACACGTTGTGCACTTGTTGCAGATTAGGAGGCAAGGCGAGCTCGTAAGCTAGAGGTCCTATTCTCCTCAAAATTTCAAAGGGTCCTATGAATCTGGGACTCAGCTTCCCTTTCTTCCCAAATCTCATCACTCCTTTCCACGGAGATACCTTCAATAGCACTGAATCTCCTGCTTCATATTCCCTATCCTTCCTGGTCTGGTCGGCATACTTCTTTTGTCTGTCCTGAGCTGCTACCAGTCTTTTCTTGATGAGTCCCACCAATTCCCTGGTCTCTTGGACTAACTCTGGTCCTATTATCTTGTGTTCTCCAACTTCATCCTAACATAGGGGAGAACGACATCTCCGTCCATAAAGAGCTTCATACGGAGGCATTCATATGCTAGCGTGATAGCTATTGTTGTAAGCAAATTCAATCAGGGGTAAGTGGTCATTCCAGTTTCCTTTAAAATCAATGGCACATACTCGTAGCATATCTTCTAGGGTCTGAATAGTCCTTTCTCTTTGTCCATCAGTCTGGGGGTGGTAAGCGATACTCATGTTTAGCCTGGTGCCTATGCATTCTTGGAAGCTTCTCCAAAATCGGGAATTAAACCTTGGGTCTCTATCTGACACTATGGCTATAGGAACTCCGTGTCTCACTACAATTTCTTTCAAGTAAATGTCCACCAACTTGTCTACGGTGTACCTTTCATTGATTGGTAGGAAGTGTGCGGATTTGGTCAATCTATCTATGATAACCCATATGGCATCGTAATTGGTCTTCATCCTTGGTAGGCCTGTCACAAAATCTATGGCTATATGCTCCCATTTCCATTCCGGAATTTCCAGGGGCCGTAATAATCCACTAGGTCGCTGATGTTCAGCCTTCACTCTCTGGCATATCAAGCACTTGCTGACCCACTCTGCTACTTCTCTCTTCATGTTAGGCCACCAATAATATTCCTTAAGGTCACGGTACATCTTCATACTTCCTGGGTGGATTGAATATCTGGAGTTGTGCCCTTCATGCAGCAGCTCGTCCTTTAACTCTTGCACATTTGGAATCCAAATTCAGGACGCATACCTCATGATCCCTTTCTCGTCCTTCTCGCATCTCACTTCTTCACCGGTCAATGTTTCTCTTTCTTCACTCGCCATCTTTTCCTGACATACTCGTATCTTTTCAGTCAGTTCCGACACTAGCTTAATCTCAAATAATCCTTCCGTTCCTTTACCGGTCATTCTCACGTCAATTTCCATCTTCTCGAATTCTTTAATTAGCTCCTCCGATGTCATTATCATCTTGAGTCTTTCCTTCCTACTAAGGGCATCAACCACCACATTGGTTTTACCCGGGTGATACAAAATTTCATAGTCGTAGTCCTTAATCAACTCTAACCATCTCCTTTGTCTCATGTTCAGTTCCTTCTGAGTAAAAATATATTTGAGGCTTTTGTGGTCTGTGTAAATCTCGCATTTCTCATCATACAGGTAGTGTCTCCAAATTTTCAGGGCAAACACTATGGCTGCTAATTCTAGATCATGCGTAGGGTATCTGCTCTCGTACTCCTTCAATTTCCGAGAGGCATACGCTATAACTTTGCCGTGCTGCATAAGCACACATCCTAATCCCTTAAGCGATGCGTCACTGTATATCACAAACTCTCCCTTTCCATCGGGAAGAGCGAGCACCGGTGCTGACACCAACCTCCTTTTCAGTTCCTGAAAGCTTTCCTCACATTTCTCTGTCCATACAAACTTTTCTGTCTTTCGGGTAAGTCTAGTCAGTGGACCGACTATCTTAGCAAAATCCTGCACGAATCTTCGGTAATATCCTGCTAAACCCACAAAACTCCTAACCTCTATTGGGGTAGTTGGTCTTTCCCAGTTGGATACCGCCTCTATTTTGGCGGGGTCAACTAAAACTCCTTTGCTACTCACCACATGTCCTAAAAACTGAACTTCTCTTAACCAAAACTCGCACTTCGAGAACTTGGCATACAATTTATCGTTCCTCAAGATTTTTAAGACTATCCTTAAATGTTCAGCATGTTCTTGCTCTGCCTTTGAGTAGATTAGAATATCATCTATAAAAACTATCACGCATATATCTAGGTACTTTTTGAACATTCTGTTCATCAAATCTATAAAGGCTGCGGGTGCATTGGTTAGCCCAAACGACATGACTAAGAACTCATAGTGCCCATACCTAGTGTGAAAAGCAGTCTTCGGTATATCTTCCGGTTTGATTTTCAACTGATGATATCCTGTTCTCAAATCTATTTTGGAAAAATGTACCGCTCCCTTGAGTTGGTCGAATAGGTCATCAATCCTAGGGAGAGGGTACCTATTCTTAATAGTCAGCTTATTCAATTCTCGATAATCTATACATAATCTCATACTGCTGTCCTTTTTCTTCACAAACAGTACTGGTGCTCCCCATGGCGACACACTGGGTCTTATCATTCCATTATCTGATAACTCTTACAGTTGAGAAGCTAGTTCCTTCATCTCAACTGGGGCTAACCTATATGGGGCCTTGGATACTGGTGTCATTCCTGGTGCTAATTCTATAGCAAATTCTATTTCCCTGTTAGGTGGCAATCCTGGTAAGTTCTCTGGAAACACATCCTCGAATTCGTTCACCACGGGTATGTCCTGTATATTAGGGACTCTCTTCTTGGTATCTACCACATAAGCCAAATAGGCCTCGTTACCTTTCCTTAATAATCTTTTTGCCTGTAGCATGGTCAGAAATTTCTGGTTCCGTCGTTGACCTCTAAACACTACTTCTTTTCTATTTTGCACTCTTATCTTTACCCTTTTCCATTCACAATCTATTTGCGCTCCATTACTGGATAACCAATCCATTCCTAAGATTACATCAAATTCTTCTAACGCAAATGGGATTAGGTCAACCTCGAAGACCTTCCCTTCTAATTTCAACTTGCACTTAGGGTGTACTTGATTCACAGGAATTATTTCTTTGTTTTCTATTTCCACTTGTAATATCTCACATAAGGGTATGGTGTTAAGTTTTAACTTTTTAGCAAAATCTTGAGATATAAATGACTTGGTTGCTCCAGAATCAAATAGGACATTTGCATGTTCGGAATTTAACAGAAGGGTACCTGCTATCACGTCAGTGTTTCGGACAGCATCCTGAACGGTTATGTTGAAGGTCCTAGCAGCTGGGGGTCGGTTGGATATAGCTCTGCTCATCCCTGAGGCTGGGGGCTTCAATGTCGGGCAATCCTTTCTCATGTGTCCTGCCTTCCCATATTGGAAACACGTCACATTGGGTCGGGTGCAGTTGTTGGAAATGTGTCCGATTTGGTCACACCTGTAACATTTCAGAGGGGCTCTCACCTGGGTACACACTCCAAGGTGTCTTCTCCCACATGTCTGACATTCGGGTATTGGGGCACGGGGTTGGCTATGGAACGTTGCCCTAGATTGTCTGCCGCCCTGGCCAACACTCTCACTCGGGGCCTTTCTGAACCCGGGGCCTCGTACAGGTTGGGACACCGCTCCCCTGACGAACCTGCTTGGAAGGCTCCTGTTCCCAGTTCCTACTCCTCCTCCTCCGCCTTGGCTTCCGATCTTCCTCTTCTTATTTTCCTTTTCCTTCATACTTTGCTCACTAACAGCTTGAACAACTGAGGCATTCTGTACTAAGATGGCATAATCAGTCAGTTCTAATACCGCCACTCGGTTTTGGATCCACTATTTCAGACCAAGCTGAAACCTTCGCGCTTTCTTTTTTTCGGTATTCACAAACTCAGGCACAAATCTCGACAACTCAGTAAACTTGGCCTCATATTCCGCCACTGTCATCTTATCCTATTTCAATTCCAGAAACTTAATCTCCATCTGGGTCTCCATAAACCTAGGGAAATACTTGTCTAATAATAGTCGGGTAAATCTATCCCATGGAATCACAGCATCAGTCTCCAGGTTTCGTTTGGACTCCCAACAGTAGTTAGCTTCTCCTTTCAGCATGTAAGAAGCGAAAATAGTCTTGTGTCGTTCCTCTACTCCTAGTAACTCGAAGGACTTTTCTATCTCTTTGAGCCAGGCCCTTTCTACAACGGGGTCGACAGATCCTAGAAACTCTGGGGTTTGAGAGATTTGAAGGCCCTAAAGGCAATGGCTGCAGTCTGTTGGACAGCATGTGGCTGTGGTGGAATAGGCTGTTGGTTCATATTTGCTCTTAACAGTTTTATAAATTTATTTATGGGGTTCCCTCCCTGATGGGTATCCTCAGCCTCTTCTTGTACATAGTCTTCCTCGTCATATTCATTATAGTCTAGGTCTTCTTCACTTTCCTCATTTACTACAGGGTCAGGTTCATTCCGTTGTTGGTTAACAGATTCTGCGGGTTGTGCCCTGGTTCCTCTTCTACGGGGTGGCATTGTTCTGATAATGAAAATTTGTCAATATAGTTACAATATTTTATAATTGGATTAATTTATTCATATGTAAGCATGTCATCTATTATCTAGCATATTTTATTGAGTGCTATAATATGGAAATCAATTTCTAAATAACTGCTAGATATATATACCATAGGATCTCCCAATTATATCTTGGGGACAAAATAACTAACCGAGTTCATACATGCCTTGATTATAATACATCACTACTTGTCCTGAATATTGAAATGCAAATACATAAGCCGTGTACCCTAAAGGGCTAAGAACGCTATCTACTACTAGCTATCCTATCAAAATTGGTGACAAGTCACCCAGCCTTCTTCAAGGTCCATATATTATCACTAGTCCCTCAGTCACTGTCACTGCGCATGAGGTCACGCGCCCTCCTCATCGCTCCTGCCAACATCAGCTCTGCATCAACTACTGGGATGTATCCTCCAATTGCTGCCATTCTCATCTGAACCCGGGTACGGAGCTCAATCCCATCAATCTCTCTGCGGGCTATGGCTGGGGAAGTAGCTCTGAAGTCCCCTGGGTATCCTAGTCTGAAGGCTCTCTCAGCTGTGAGTGCCTGGCGTAACTCCACAATGCGAGCAGATGCCGTAGTGATCTCAGCGTTAAGCTGAGCCACCATCCAGTCGTGTACAACTACATGTATGGTCGTCGGGGGTGGTAGAGGTGAGTCTGGGTCGCTAGAGGATATATTGTAAGCCTCGTAGACCTGTGCATATATCCCATCCTCATCATCATCATCAGTATAGGGCATAGGTGTAATAACCCCAATTTTTGGAATTTTTTTTTGAAACCCTTATGAATAGTGATTTTGCAGATTATGCTGAATAAGAAAACTTTTCATGCCATACTATGTAGGGGTTCTGTTATTGATATTCTGAGATTGTATTAGTACTCTATATGGTATATAAGTGTATGTAAAGATCGTCAGAATCCAATTCCGAACACTTTGATTTTTCCCGGAAATCCACCAGATACAGAAAGAAGTGAGTATAAGGTAACATGATAAATAGGATTTAAATTCAAGGATTTTAAGAGGGGATCATAAAAAGGAATATAAAATATTGAGGAAGGTTTAGGGGAACCTCAGTGATAAGATACCGGATATGATCCCTCAAATGATAAACGAGAACGAAAGTTAAGCGAACCGTATAACAGATAAGCGGTCATTAGCCAAGTAATTAGGGGTTAATCAAAGAGGCTAGTGGATGATGATGTCATCACACCAACAAGAAGAAGACAAGTGTAACAAGATGACCTAAGCTTGATGACCTAAGCATGATAAGTGGGAAGGATTGGTTGGTTGATTGTGAGCCACACATTTTTCACCATGGTAAAAATTTAATTTATTTTCAAGACAAAAGGAAGCAACCAACCAACAAATATCATAACACAAATACAAATTGAAAGTTGACTTTCCCATTTCAAGAAGAAAGCTCTCGGCTAAAACAAATATAACAACTTCAAACTGCCATATCTCCTTCAATACTCACTCAAATGTTGTGTTCTATAGCTCGTTGGAAAGGTATTGAGATGGCCTACAACTCTTGTTCACAAGTCTCGTCCAAATAAGCATGGTAAGACCCTCATGTTTACAGTTCTTTCAATCGGACTTTTAGAAACTTTAAAGCCTAACTTTGTGTTCTTGATTTTTTTGGAAAGATCAAGCTTGTAGGAGGCTCCATAAGTCTTCCTAGTAACTTTCCACCCTCCAAGAAAGGTATAAATCTTCACACCCTTTAGTAATAAGTTTGAATATTGAAGTTTGGAGATGGTTTGGATGGATGAGTATTAATTTGAATGATAAGTATGATTCGAGCTTAATTGTTAAGTAGTTTAGTTGAATTTGGAGATGTTATAATATATGATTGGATTGAGATCCTTGAGCTTATTATGACTGAAATAAGTAGCATTGATGTGTATCTTGAGTTGTTGTTGATTGGTAGTTGGATTGATATGATTTGGAATGGTAAAAATTTGAGAAATCGCGTAAACATAGCCGTCGTAATGTCCGATTTACTTTAGACTGCTTTTGCTCTTAACATCAGGACCCGAGAACTCCCTGTTAGGTTTTGACCATTGCCATGATTAGATAGTTCATGTTACGAGCTTCGTTTTGATATGTGTTTCGTTTGAATCTGATGTACGGTTTAGGAGAAATGACCGTTTTAAGTAACGGCGTTTCGCGACCGAACCATTACCCCTCGCCTTACTTTGAAACCTTGGTTAAGGACCTTAAATGACTAATTGGGGTATGTAACATTTATTTAAAGTGGATTAGGCAGTTGGTAAGGTACTCGCAAAAGAATCGTCTTAAAAACCTTAATGGTTAATTTATTAAAAATGGTGGAGCCGAGGGTACTCGAGCGACTTAAGAGAATCAGTAAGCGCAAAGCGAGCGTTAGAGTCTAATTTGGTTAAAGTATAGATTTACAAGTGACTTTGGTTTAATTCCAACTTATATGTTGTTTATAGGTTACCAGACTCGCCCCAAGCCATTTATAACCCCCAGTCGCTCAGGCAAGTTTTCTACCCGTATAACTGTTGTTGTGATGTATATGTGTATATGCATGATCTTGTGATAAATGCATATTTGTTATTAGCAAATTCTTGCGATATATTGTAGCATGTGATATGGTATATATGCATGCCTGTTTCGTATTCGTGATTTATATATCTGTTGGTTCAAATGCTTATTAGTTGCATAATACCTATGTTAGAGATAAGCAGTAGTGGCGTTTACCCTTAGTATAGGGGACCCAAAGGTGAACATTTTTCTAAACCGGGAGTCGATGTTCCCGAGTATAATATATATATATATATATATTTATATATATATATATATAGATATAGTTTTCAAAACTATTAATCGAACAAGTTTTATTCGATAACTTTATTAATGAATATTATTTGAAATATTCATTCGAGGACTTATGACTCCGCTTATTTTATTTAATGAATATTATTTGGAATATTCATTCGAGGACTTATGTCTCCGCTCATTTTATTTAATGAATATTATTTGGAATATTCATTCGAGGACTTATGACTCCGCTTATTTTATTTAATGAATATTATTTTGAATATTCATTCGAGGACTTATGACTCCGCTTATTTTATTTAATGAGTATTATTTGGAATATTCATTCGAGGACTTATGACTCCGCTTATTTTATTTAATGAATATTATTTTGAATATTCATTCGAGGACTTATGACTCCGCTTAATTACTAAATAATATTCTTTATTTTATTAAATAATAATGTTTCGATAATCAAACTTATTTTCGATTATTCAAATAAAGATCATACTTTCGTATAAGTATATCTTTGGTTATTAATATTCATTTCAAGTATGAGTTTTAAAACTTCTACTTCAATTATTTTTATAAAGATTATTCTTTATGGGAATATTATTTAAATAATAATATTCAGATATTTTCTAATATATTGGGACTGATTTATTTTATTAAATCAGCATTACTCCAAACATTCTTAAAAATATTTTCGAGTCTTCAAAATGATTTTTAAAAGTTAGGGCGGATCCCAAAACTCATTTTCAAATTTAAGATCTTTCTTTCGAAGGGGATTTAAATACTCGCTCAAAACCTGGGGGATCCGGCTCTGTGGTGTATTTTACATTCGCAACGTGATTGCTGTTTTGAGAAAACAATTTGATTACTTGGCCAACGTTCGGGAAGTAAGTCCATCTAATTGAGTCGGCATAAGCGACAGGCCGGGGTACGGTCTATCAAAGTGTAAGTGGCTGGGTGGCAGTCCATCAACGCGTAAGAGGCCGGGTGGCGGTCCAGCACAAGGTCCTTATGTGGCCAGGGTGATGACTGGTGGGGGATTCATCCATCTACTAGTAGAAAAGGTTACTTATTGGTATCTTTGCCTGATCAGCAAGATATCAGGTTTATGCCAAGGTTTTCTCCTTTCCAAATTCATTGGATATTGCAACTCTATTTATAATTTTCATAACAGAGGTTTTTAAGGAGTGTATGAAATGTATATATATATAGGTGTATATATATATCAGGACTTAATGAAGTATCTCGTAACTTCATTATTTATAATGATATTTCAAAGATTGAATCTATTCAAGTCTTATCTTGTAGTCTCATCAGTGTGATGAACTTTTGAAACTAATTATAACTTGAACGGTGGTAGTTCAAGTAGTATTCAGAAAAGATATAAGTATATTGGAGTATCTTGTAACTTCATCTTTTAAACTTATATCTAGTTAATGATTATCTTATGCATGACAAAGATTTTCAGAAAAACGTTGAAACAAGGTTGGATATATGAGATCACCTTGCAACGATATTTTTATACAGTTATAAACTGGAACTCTGTGTATATTATACATGTCAGAGGATTTCAAAGATTGTGAAAAGTATATATGTACATATACTGAATATTTTGCGAGTTGGTCGCGTTAAGATATCAGCTTGGTTCATTTCTTCTTGACCAAGACTTTCATGAGTACTATGAGAATGCTCATAAATTGTAAATCATTATACATATTATTTTGGTGGGCTTGTTGCTCACCCTTGCTTTCTTCTTTTATCACACAACATCAGATAGACAAGATGAACAGGACCAAGCTTCCAATTCGGAAGCGGTTAGAAAATGTTCCGCCGTTTTCAGGAAGCGTTGATGCCGCCGTAGCTGAGGTATGAGCTACCAATAGGCTAGGTTTTCAACTATTGATGAACCAGATTTATGTATATTTATGAATTGTAATAATGGCAAAGAAATGTAATTTATTCAGAAACCCTTTTAAGGTGTATTGGCATATAATTGTGGAATAAAAGGACTTGTAATTATTTTTGGATATTCATCTCTGAGACTATAACTTGTGGTGTGTGTGTTTATGGTGGGGTCACAGTACAGAATAGTTGATTCTTTATTAAGATTGGGTGTTTTTAAAGGAAATGGAACTCATGAAAACCCGGATCCCCGACCCCGGATTTGGGGGTGTTACAATAGGGCTCTCAATCCCTGGGGGTGGGGTAGGAGAGCGAATGGTTGGGTGAGGGTACATCTCTACATCCCTCCAGCCTACGCCATCTCCCTGGGTCATCTCAACGTCATCAGCTATGGGGACAGGAAGGTCAGTCTCCTTCTTTGGGACATCCTCAGTAGGGTCATCATCTGAGTCATCAATGGGTGGGTCCTCTGGCTCGGGAGTAGAATAATGTTCAGGAACCATAACATCATCAACAAGGTCAACCTCCCTCATAGGCTCCACTGGTACCTGACACAATTAGGCAAGGTGTTACCAACTTAGAGTCGGAATTCCCTTGAGGGTAAAACTGTCAAGACTACCCATGTAGCCCGACGACGAACTCGACTTGAGCTCTAATTGATTATTTATTATCCTTATGTCTATGTATTTTATATCCTATCGTTTCCAAGATTTGATAACCTAAGGCTCTGATACCATTTCTGTGGCGCCCCAAAATCCGAGGTCGGGAATCTCGGAGGCCACGCCATCTAAATCACTTTATACCACATACCTCACATAACAAGATATAAATACTCACACCTTACGACCCCACACTTATCACACAAACACACTTACAGGTTATTTTCTTGGAAATGAACCATTCTTTACTAGAGTAGATTAAACCGCAAAGTGATAATTATTACAACCCAAAAGTAATTAAGTCTTACCGGGGAATAAGCTTTAAGTAAGGCTAGTGCGTCGGCAAAATATACGTTTCTTATTTATTACCTTACATAAGTCATACTTATAAATAAGTCGAACTAAAAACAACTGAAAACAATCCAGCTTATTCGGAGTACCTGTGGTACAACTCCAAACAATCTACGGAACAGCCGGCCATTTCCTAACCATTTCCTGGCTGTGGTTCTCATGGTAGGCATATTGATTCACTGTTGTGTTGTGTCATTTAAAGAAAGAAAGAGTGAGCTATAATGCCCAACATAATAATGTACAGTATGAAAATGACTGTATTATAAGCTTACGTAAAACATCATATATGATAATTATGTATTATTCGAAATTAGTTTTCCTTGGTGATACACAACTTCTTATGAAAACAATTCTTTAGGGGATTTTATTATCCTGCGAATACCTTAATAGTACCTTAATAGTATACCCAGCACGTAGGCTTGGGTTACGGTATTGCATCAAAATTCCAACTGGAAGAATATGACACTTGTTGGAGCCACCGGATACAATGATCAGTCGTAATACGATAATAGTAACCTTTTCTACTAGTAAAATGACGACACCTTCGTATCCCGATTATCACCCTTGCCGCATTCGGGCTACTTGTCCCATTTTTGCATATACACATACTTCACAAGTTCCTGAGTACACAGAGTACCTTCACCTGCGGTACCTTTGGTAGTCCATCTAGCATACATAGTACCAGAGTCTACCCCTTCCTTGTCCTTTTAAAAGAATTCTATCATATCTCGAGGACTCGAACCACATCGAAGTTCCCCAAGCATTTTGCTTGTTGATAGAAACAGTTTATCTTACTAATATATAAATGTATATGTATATATATATATACGTACTTCCGAAATTTTTGGAGGAAGTACTAAGGATGTGAGTTGACCGTTGTCAATAGATAATTAATAAGGGGGAAAAGTTTCTCCTGGAAACTATTTTCGAAATATTAAATAAGTCGGGATAATGTTCTCCGACGATCTGAAATTATTCGAATGATTTTCGAAAATCAGAAAGTAATTTAAATCCGGTTCTATGATTTTTAAATCGTAAATAAACCCTTTAATAAATGGTAAATAATTAAATGATAATCGACAAATAATTAAATCTCGAAGGAGTTTACTTTTAAAAGAATAAAATAATATTCCTCAACTAATTTATGTTTAATACATTAATAACTTTAATATTTAATCGAGATTGAAGTAAATATTTAATGTAGAATACTTCTCCCTAATAATTGAATAGTAAGTAAATATTTCTTGTCCAAATGATAAAGTATAGTTGAGGGAATACAATCTTTGGAAATCGTTTTAATAAAAGCTTGAGGTTTTTAATATTGGTAAGTGGACGTTGAGTCCCTTTAAAAGGTACTACTATGGATTTGTAATCTTCCTATAATATCACCGGAATGATTCCCGGGGTTTTATCTTGAAATCCCGACCGACTCTCGGTCTTATTATAATACGTCACGCTTATAGCGGAATTAAACATTTCACGATATATACTTATCGTACAACATCACTATATCATGCAAAAATTCAATAACTGCGTATCATGGCAAACATGGTACTTAAGCAATGATAATAAAAAAATCCTTTCACAACACAACAGTAAATGGAATTGGTTTCGTAAACTTTCCTGGGTATCTCGAGGTGGAGGATGCTCTAGGTTCCGCTCGGGAATCTTTAATCATGAACACAATTCATTTCGTTAGGTCCCGTTCTAATTTCGGCTACCCGCACTCATGCGCTAATTAATATGTACCCTCTCAACTTATTTTATCCTTATTATTTCTTTAAGTCCTTATTCACATCATGGTCGCTTCCTTTTTCAAAGTATCTTAAGTTCATTTTCGTTTTCGTTGTCGGCTCCACTTATGGATTCTACGGTTTCTAATGGCGCGGTCTCGGCTCCAATATTTTTATAAAATTTAAAAATCATTATTTTTATTTGAAATTTATATGGAAGTTAGGAAACTCAAAATACTACTCTCTGTAAAAATTTCAAGATTTATGAACATTTTTAAGTCGATCCTTTATATTTTCAAAGTTTGTAATTCGTACAGTTTTTGTCGCGTAAATCACTTTTAGTAAAATGGCCATAAATTTTGATCTGTAAATTGGAATCAAGCGATTCAAGTGCCTAAACGATCCTTATAACATTGCATATAATAATCAGGGGTTATTTTTCAAGAAACTACAGTTTACATCTTCGGGACTTTCTGCAGAAACTTAAAGTTACGTTTTGTTCATTTTAACGAGACTACGTTTACGATCGGAGTTTCGTTTACGCCTTAAATATTTATACTACCACCAAAAATCATCATATCATCATCAACACACTAACTCCTCTCAAGAACATCATGTTCTTGAGGCAACAACAATCAACCTTAATTCTACTTAACTAAACATCAAGATCTTAACAATATCACCACTAATACTAGGTTTATAACTACATACTAAAAGGATCTTGAAATTGAATCTTAAATAAAGTAGGGTCAAAGATTTTTACCTTTCTTGAAAGCTTGAGATGTGTTCTTGAGGATGGTGGAGTCTTGGGAGTGCTTGGTATGGTTTTTGGAACCTAAAACCACCATTGAAATCAAGAACCCAAAGAAGAGTTACTATTCATTCTCAACTTTATTGATTTTATTTCACCCATCAAACCTTGATAAAAATAGATCAAAGAATTATCTTACCTTAGTTTGGTTGTTAGGAAGCTTGAGAATTAATGGGAGGATTTATCCATGGCTAGAACTTGGAGATTTGATTTTGAATTCCTTGGTGAAGAAGAAGAAGCCGAATGGAACAAATAAAGAAATGGGGAGAGTTTTTATGCTTGGTTCCTTGGTTGCTTCTAGGAAATTATGTTGGTGATATCTTATATTGATTTGATATTCTCTAGTTTAGGATCCTAGGTTTATTCTTGTTGCCAAATCCATGGACAAATCTAAGTAGCTTTCTAGTTTACAAGCTAAGCTACTTGTTTTAGCTTCCTTAGCTCACAATTTCATTAGCCTTGGTTGATCATCCTATATCTAGCTCACTATTTGATAAAGTAACCATGGTTACTTTCTTACCATGGTTAGTTAGTGAGTTATGTTTATTTAATTATTTACGCGTTCGCTCGGTCGGTTAAACGTTTTCGTAATACTTCCTCGTAAATGGTTCGTGACGTAATTCCTTTCGTATGTATTCCTTATGTTTTGAATTATCATACTTGGATATAAATCCGTAGGGTTTTAAGCTTGTAATTATATTGTGATTCCCGTAATCCTTGATGAGTCATAAATATGGTCATTTTTTAAAGTTCGCTTTCTTCGAAAACTAATAGCGTTTACATACAGTCATTTGGTACGTATAATCATAATATCAACTCCGAAACTCATTTTCTCATGCACTACATAGTGTGGGATGAAAATTTTTTCCCATTCATCAGGGTTACTATTCATTAAATGTTTTACAAGGTCTCAAAAATTTGAGTTATTACAGTAGCAGCATGAAGTTAGACTAGATTCAGCTTATCTTATTGTCTTGTCTTACTATCATGTAACTTGGTGATATATATACCAAGTGTAGAAAGTAGAACAACTTAACTGATTAAACATTATTTCAGAGAGATAGAAAAGTCTGTATTCATTAAGAATCTCTTTGTAATTCTGTAAGTTCTCTTGTAAGCAGCTGTGTGCTATTCAAGCATCACAAAGTTCTCAACTTTATATATATCTCTGGTGGATAAGTTCAAATCCACCAGAAAGTTTTAAAGCTTTGTGTTTTACTACTTTGTATTTTGATTTCTATTTTATTCTCATTCCACACTTCTTGCAAAATCAAACACAGTTATATATTAAGTAAGAATATTGTTAAAATCAGAAAAAGTAGCCAAAATTACATTCAACCCCCCTTCTGTAATTCTTGTTACATTGTTTACTTGAATCTGCAAAAACTCCCATGGCCACTGCAACTAAACTTGAATTAAAAACTACTAAAAAGTCTATGGATATTTCAAGCTATAGAGGCATTGTTGGCTCACTTCTGTACTTAACAGCTAGTAGGCCAGATATAATGTTTTATACTTGTCTTTGTGCTAGATTTCAGGCTGATCCTAGAGAGTCTCATTTAATAGCTATAAAGAGAATTTTTAGATATCTCAAGGGAACATCAAAACTTGGCATTTAGTACCCTAGAGATTCTGGTTTTGATCTAACTGGTTATTCAGATGTAGACTATGCAGGGTGCAAGATTGATAGAAAAAGCACTACAGGAACCTGTCAATTTCTAGGAAACAAGCTAGTATCCTGGTTCAGTAAAAAGCAAAATTCATTTTCTACTTCTACAGCTGAAGCTGAGTATATTGCTGCTGGCAGTTGTTGTGCACGAATTCTATAGATGAAAAACCAATTGTTGGACTATGGTCTACAAGTGGACAGAATTCCTATTTTCTGTGATAACACAAGTGCAATTGCCATTACTGAAAATCCAGTACATCATTCAAGAACAAAGCACATAGACATCAATTATCACTTCATTAGGGAACATGTAATGAGTGGTACTGTGGAACTTGATTTTGTTTCAAGTGAGAAGCAACTTGCAGATATCTTTACCAAGCCACTTGATGAATCCACCTTCACTAGGTTGGAAAGTGAGTTAGGTATGCTTAATTATTCTTAAATTATTTGTGATAATTTTTGCAAGTTGATATGCAGCCAGAAATTTAATTGATTCTTCTGCTTTGGATGAAAATTTGGCTAAGTCAAATTTTACATCTCGACGGATGTTCCTTATCCATCGAATTTGATCATCCATCGAAATAGAATAGCTTGGTAAAAATCAATTACTTTTCTGGATTATTTTAAACCCGACGGATAATTGCTTTATTCTCATTCGTCGAATTGTCTACATCTTAGCCGTTAAAGTTATGAACATCATCCATCGGATATACTTATAGTCTGTAAGTATATCACGACAGATAACTGATAGAATTTTGATAGTTTATTTTTTTTATTTTTTTAAACGGCTATTTTGGGCAATTCTCATTGGGTCTTTAATTTTTACCTTTAATTTTTATCCCATTTTATCTGAGAATACATAAAAGCCTTACTTCAAGTTTATTTTAGCTTTTATCTTTATCTATTGCAATTAATTGCTCTCTTCTTCCTCAAAGCAAAAATTCTCTTTCTCTCTGCAAATTTCCTCGCTTTAACAATGGCACCGGTAGTCAAGATCATGTCTCAGTCAGGATTCATTTATGAGAAAAACAATTTCGTAGCCCTTGTGAACAAAGAAATTCTAGCCTCTGAGGACTATCACAAAATGATGGATTTTGTGAAGGGATGCAAGCTTAGTTATGCCATGCTGGAATCACCCACAATTTACTGTGAAGTTGTGGAGGAGATGTGGACCACTGCTGTCTATCAAACAACTAACAAAACCATAACTCTCACCATTAAAGGTAAGAAATTTTGCATTAACAGTGACACTATTCAAGCATGCTTTAAATTTCCTGATAACACTACTACTAAACCACACACAAATGCTGATTTAGTTAACTTGCTTAATTCTATTGGCTATGCACTTCCCACCACTAAGTTAAGTGAGATTAGGAGGCTAGGTCTTAGGAAAAAGTGGAGTTTTGTGTGTGATGTAGTTACCAAAGTGTTTTCTGGTAAAATAAGCAACTTTGATTCTGTCAATACTACTATGCTTAACATGCTCTACATGCTAGTTAATGATACTTACTATAATTTTAGTGATGTTGTCATATTTGAGTTAGGCTATAAGTTAGGGGAGATTAAAAAGAGATCTAGGAATGTTTATCATGCTAGATTCCTTATGATTCTTGCCAACCATATTTGTGAGGATCTTGTGATTGAGAACCCAACCAACAAACTGAATTGTTAGGTTCAAGAAAGAAGAGTAATTGCAGATTTGAACAGGGCTGATCATCATAAATAAATGCCCCTTGTTTATTTTCCTATCATGGATGGTCATCAGGTAAGTGAGATAAATACTTCTGTCTCTACTCCTCCAACCTCTCAAATTTCTTTGCCATTGACTGTGGCTATGGCATTTGTGTCAATGACCCAATAGATGCCTACCCAAGCCACAAAATCCAAAGTTTCAAAATCCAAATCAAAGAAACCACACTCTGGTGTCTCTCAAAAGATGCCAGTTTCAAAATCTACCAAAACCAAAGAGGAGAGTATGAAGGGTGGTGAGGGACAGGATGAACATAAAAGAAACCCTAAGAATAAGGATGAAGAGGTGAGTGTACCCAAACCTAGCCACACCATAGTTTTCCAACAAATTTTGGTGCATAATAAGGAAATTAGCACATCTCTAGTTTCATCCTCCCAAAAGGATGCTACTATTGAAACAAGCTCCCAACCAGGAGCACGGGCCAAAAGGGTTAGGGACATAGATTCACTCCAAACTTATACAAGAAAGAAAAAAGCTAGAAAACTTGGGGATGCACAGGGATCACACACATTGCAAACTGAAGCTAAAGACTCAGTCACTGCACCATCTCAAATTCAGTTTGATGTGGCTCCAATAAATGCGGAGTCACAACCAAAATCTTTAACAATAGAAGCACCAACCACACAAAACTCTCCCACCAATTCTCTGGATGTGGATATGATTCACACATTAATCCCTGATTCTCCTTCTTTAACTCTGTTGGAGAAGCCAAAATTCAGTGCAAGTGAGCATCATCTTCTAGATGATTTGTTGGCTCACTTGCCAATTCTTTCAGGAACTGTTGAGA
Source organism: Apium graveolens (assembly GCF_009905375.1). Lineage (NCBI taxonomy): Eukaryota > Viridiplantae > Streptophyta > Magnoliopsida > Apiales > Apiaceae > Apium > Apium graveolens. The sequence goes on along the minus strand of NC_133648.1, from coordinate 301,522,330 downwards.
CTTCTGTGCCTAAATTATCATCAATCTACACAGATTCAACAATAGTTTCAACTCCAAACTCTACCATTTCCTCTATTCTGGTGGATATTATTCATCCGTCATCCACTGATTGTATCCCAACGGATGTGCCTAACAGCAGTCTTCCATCGGCTATCCCAACTACTACCCCGATGGATGTTCCTCATCCGGCGGGTGTCACTACACAAGCTGATTTTTCAATAATTGTTACAAGTGTAGATGAGTTAGTAGTTGTACAATCACTCCTAGGATTGAGGGAAGGGAGTGAATAGAGTGAGTGACTGAGTTGCTCTCAGGAAAAAGGAGAGGAAAAGATAGAAATTATGCAGGCTATTTCTTTCAGCCTGGAAAAAGTAAGTGAGGGGAGTTCCACCATAGTAGGTGAAGGTGAGGGTGTGAGGGTGGTGAGCCAAGTGGAGCCCTTGATGCAAAAAAATAGAGAAAATCAGAGAAATACAGGTACAGGAGATATAAGGATGGAAGCCATTGCTAGTGAGTCAATGAATGTTAGTGATGCAGAAAAGGAAAGATTTTTTCAGCAAGAATATCAAGTTGTTATAGATTCTATCTCCTTGGATGCTGAGACATTTACTCATCTTGTTATAGCTTATCAAACTCTAGCTGAACAGGGCAATGAGGATGCTAAAAGGATGCTCAACTTGGTGCACACTACTGCCTCTATAAAAAGGGCCAAGGATGTCATCACAGCCATTCCCAACCACAGATGGTGATGACATTGAGTAAGGAACTGGTGGTTCTGAGGATTTATTTGGTGATGAAGATGATGATGAAGGAGATTCAATGGACATAGGGGGAGCTGTCAGCCCTAGCTCAAGGTCTAGCATGCCATCTTGGACATTTTCCAAAGAATGTGATGAGCAACATTTCAAGTGTACTCTCTTTCATATCATCCAACAAACTCAGATAGCTCTTCAAGCTATAACCAATGCCAACACCAAGAAGCTACTTCAAGAATATCTCAATTCTCTTCAACTGCACCAAATTCAATCTCTTCAACACAATCCGGATGTCACTGCAATTAAAACAGAGATTGATCAAGTCAATAAGGATATCTCTGAAAAATTGGATGCAAAATTTCCTAACACAACCCTTCTTGACATCAATAGACAACTAAGGAAGAACTCTAATCTTGCTAGCAAGGTGGACTCGTTGGATACAAGACTCAAAACATTGGAAGCTTCTATCACTGCAATTCATTTACATCAAGCCCAGCAAACCAAGTTGCTTCAAAAGTTAGTGACTGCACAAACTTCTACCTCCACTCAACTTGATGCTAACAAAAAGGGGGAGAAAGATTCACTTATCCCAGTTAGTCAAGGAGTGCCAATCAGTGAGGGGGAGAATGTGCTAAACATATAAGTCAGTCAAGTAATTATTCCAGAAATTACTTATCCTAAGCCACCAGTCTTGGACATCATTGATCTGATCATGATAACAACTGTTAAGTTGGATTCAAAGACAAATTTCAAGAATCTTGATGTTGCAGCAGTTGAGAATGAATTGGATGACAAATAGAGGAAGATTGATGAAGAAATCACAAAGAAATTTGGCCCAATTGAGAATCCAAACAAGACCTTTCATCACTTCTCTCAAGTCAAGCAAATTTTTATGAATGACATGAGTCTAGGTAATTTAGAAAAGGGCCAACCTTCATGCATAAAGTCTCCAAAAGCCAACTTAGTTTTGAAGCCCAAAAGGAATTATCCAAAGTCATCTGACAAAAATCCCTTGGATCTTGTGTTTGAGACTCCAAGGTCAGATGAAAAGAAGCTGTTGGCTAGGTCCATTGCATTCTTCAAAGATCCAACTGACTCATTGCTAAAAAGAAGAATTGCTAAGATCTACAGGAATGGGAAAGAAATCTGTGTGGTGGTTGGACACCCTCAGTTTGCAGAAGCTAAGAAAGAAGAAAAAAAAAGAATCAAGCAAAAAAAGAAGCAGGCTACTTTAGATGCTAAAAAGCTCAAACAGAAGAAGAAGCAAGCTGCTATAGTAGCCAAACTTCAAGCTGTGAAAACTGCAACTGAGATTTTTGAGAAACCACCGGTGGTAACTGAAGATCAAGATCTGAAAATGTACAAGGAACCTCAACAGAAAAGGAAGTTCAAATACAAGATTCTTCCCAAAAGAATGTTGGATTTTGATGATGACAAGATGGAAGATTACATTCCCAAACAGTCTACAACTTCAACTCAAACATCCAAGCCCTCAGAAGTGCAAGATGAATTTAAGGTAGATCCTACAAAGAACTTTCATGGTGAGCCAATAGTTCCCAAGGATGAGCCTATAGACTGGGATAATTTGCCTCTTCCTGAACTTAACTTACCAATCTTCAACAAGCTAAAGAAGACAAAGACAAGAGCAATCAAGAAGGTCAAGCCTGTGAAATTCAAAACCAAAACCTTAACCAAAGCTCAACTAACTGTCAACAAGGGAGATCTTCTATACATATGTGATATCAAGGAATTTTTAGATATAAATCTCTACATGGATGAATTAGAAAAAGTGAGGGGAATTTATGCTCACAGAAATCTCCCTGAAAGACTGGTATTCAAATACAAGGGTGGTGATAGGGAATAAATAAATCCTGATTACGTAGTAAATGTTGCATTAATTATACATGATTTGGGCTACAAGGCCCAATAAGAAGATGTATGACATTCAGACCAAAAAGGTGAACACATTGATTAGGGATGATGGACCAGATCAGACCTGATGGAACAAAGAAGGCCCAAAACCCTGAATATTAATTAATTTCATAATTAATTAATAAGGGATAAGTCAGCTGATAAGATGAAACCTTAGGGAGAAATAAATCCTTGTAGATTGTCCCCCAAGGAACCTGGTGGGATAAGGAATCAGCTTCCTACCTCTTACGACTCCAAAGTTCATTCTAATTCTGAGACTTGCCCACCAAGTCTCCTAACCCAAGTCCAATTCAAGGATTCCCAATATCTATATAAGGGGCCTCACCCCACAAATTAGAACTACGTTTTTTGACTTAATCCTTGGCAATCAGCAAGGTACGTTTTCATCTTGTTAAGGCAGATCGAGTCATGAAACACAAGAGCAGTCAAATCGAGCCTCGAAGCTCATGTTCCTTAGTAATAGATACAACAATTATTATACCTTAGTTTTTGATCCATAACCTTTGGCGCCGTCTGTGGGAAGGCACAACAACAATTATGGCGAGAACACGAAAAAAAGCAGCATCCTTGAAGGAGGGACACCCGCGGGGACAACCCAAATGATTTCGTCAATCGTGGAGGTGCCTCCGCATTCAACCTATGCCGTCACCCAAGGAGGAGCCCAGGTAGGGGCAACTGAACCTCAACCTCAAGGGACGATTACCCCGGCTCCTCAAGGTACGAATCCCCAACTTCAACAACTACATACACCTGTGAATTCTTGACCCATTGGGTACGAGTATTCAACTGTTGTAACCACTAAACCCCCTTATGAAATGCCCCTTTACCCCGAGGTTGGAGGAAGTGGACATGCTGGACGGAGTGAAGCACGGGGGAAAACACCCCCTACATACAAGGTTTGGCTCATATCCCGGAGGACCAGGAATTTTCTGGTCCTTATACTGAGAGAGATTCTGAATCTTCAGATGACGAAGTGGCCCCAAGAAGGAGACGTGCTGGAAAAGAGCCGATGGCTGATGGTAACCACGCCCTAGGAGCACCCGAGGGGTGAATCCCCAAGGAGTACATGAGAGAATCAAGGCCCATGAGGCTGAGATTCGAAGGCTGAAGCGTGACTTGGAGTCACACCAGGTTCCCAGGCCCCCATTACCACCTAGGGGGAGAAATTCTCCCCCGATCATAGACTTGGATGGTCCGACACGAAGAAGGGCTATAGTCCCAAGAGCTGATCCAAGCAATCTTCTTCCTCTTGGAGATCCTGATGATCCTACTCCATAATTCACTGAAGAGATAATGAATGCCCATATCTCAAGGAAGTTCAAGATACCCACTATCAAAGCTTATGATGGCACGGGAGATCCTGCTAATCATGTTAGGATATTCTCTAATGCACTGTTGTTGCAGCCCGTGAACGACGCAATTAAGTGTCGGGCCTTTCCTCAAACCCTGTCGGGTATGGCTCGAAGATGGTATAGTCGTTTGCCCCCGAACTCTATTGGGTCCTTCAGAGAATTAAGTCAGGCTTTTATTAAGTAGTTCATCAGCGAAAGAGTGCATGAGAAAAGTTCAGCATCCCTCATGAGCATTGTGCAGGGAGTGAAGGAATCCTTGAGAGACTACCTGAATCATTTCATGAAGGAAGCTTTAAAAGTCCCGGACCTTGATGACAAGGTAGCCATGCTAGCACTGCAACAGGGAACTAGAGATGAGTTCTTCAAGATGTCCTTGGCCAAGCGCTCCTCTGAGAGCGTGTTGCAGCTCCAAGATATGGCCAGGAAGTACATCAAGGTGGAAGAGAGAATGAGGAAGACCGTAGTGAGCAACGAGCCCGCTGGAGGCAAGAAGCGGAAAATTGATCTGGAGTATATCGCTAAGGACAAGTATCCTAGAACTGAGCAAAACCCTGATTCGACCCCTAAGAAGGGATGACCTGGGCAAAAGTTCATTGAATACGCTAAGCTGAATGCTCCTAGAAGCCAGATCTTGATGGAAATCGAGAAAGATCAAGATATTCGTTGGCCTAAACCTTTGAAGGCAGATCCTGCCAAGCTAGATAAGAGCAAATATTGTAGATTTCACAAAGATGTTGGTCATAACACCGATGAGTGTAGGCAACTGAAAGATGAAATAGAATTCCTCATTCGAAAAGGAAGATTAAACAAGTACACTGGGAAGGAAGAGATAGGAATAACAATGGGAGAAAGAACTTTGAAGATCGTAGGAGGGACCAAGACGATCAGGGGCGGAATTCTCAGCCTAGGGGACCAGTCATAAATACAATCTTTGAAGGACCACGACCCTGGGGACCTCTGATAAACACGATTTTTGGAGGACCAACTGCTGCTGGATTATCCAAGAACTCCAGGAAAGCATATGCCAAGGAGGTTATGCATATTGTTGGAGAAGCCCCGAAGAGGGCCAGGACAAGAGTAACAATGGCTTTTGATGATTCTGACCTAGAAGGTGTGAAATTTCCTCATGACGACCCGCTGGTCATAACACCTATAATAGGAAACAGCCCGGTTAAGAGGGTCCTTATGGATAATGGTGCTTCAATGGATATCTTGCTGCATGACACCTTTTTAAGGATGGGTTATAATGACTCCTAATTAACCCCAACTATTATGCTGATATATGGATTTACGGGAGTGGAGTGCCCTGTGGAAGGAATAATCAAGTTGCCAACAACCATAGGACAGGAGCTAAGGCAAGCAACACAGATGTTGGCCTTTGTGGTGGTGAAGGCTAGTTCAACTTACAATGCTATCATGGGGAGAACATGGATACATGCCTTCAAGGCAGTCCCTTCTTCCTACCATTCAGTTATGAAATTTCCCACCCGGAATGGGATTGGAGAAGAGAGAGGAGATCAAAAAATGGCTAGAAGTTGTTATGTAGCCTCTCTGAGGACAAATGGAGTCGGGGGGCAAGTTCCGCCTATTGAAGATATGGATATTCGAGAGAATGATGAGAAAAGAGGGAAGCCAACAAAAGAATTAGTTTCGATTCCTTTAGCTCCCGAGGATCCTGAGAAGATGACTTTCGTTGGAGCCACACTAAAGGAACCCCTTAGAGGAAAGTTGGTGAAATTTTTGCAAGAAAATAGTGATATGTTTGCATGGTCAGGAGCTGATATGCCAGGCATAGACCCGAAATTGATTACTCACAAGCTGAATATAGATCCAAATCGGAAGACAGTGAAATAAAAGAAGAGAAGTTTTGCTCCAGAGAGGCAAGAAGCTATAAAACAGGAAGTAGAGAAGCTCTTAGAGGCTGGTTTCATCGAGGAGATACAATTTCTAGAATGGTTAGAAAACCCTGTAATGGTGAAGAAGGCTAATGGAAAATGGAGGATGTGTGTGGACTTCACTGATTTGAATGACGCATGCCCTAAGGACTGTTTCCCGTTGCCAAGGATAGATACCTTAATAGATGCCACTGCTGGACATGAGATGTTGAGCTTCATGGATGGATTTGGTGGATACAATCAAATCAAGATGCACAAGGACGACATCCCAAAGGTATCATTCATCACTGACTTTGGTGTTTATTGTTATCTTGTTATGACATTTGGTCTCAAGAATGCAGGAGCGACCTATCAAAGGTTGGTAAATAAAATTTTTAAGGATCTTATTGGCAATACCATGGAAGTTTATGTTGATGACATTTTAGTCAAGAGTCTAGTGAAGACTGACCATATAACCCATTTGAGGGAAGCTTTCGAGGTCCCGAGGTACCACAAGATGATTTAAATCCTTACAAAGTGTGCTTTCGGAGTAGGATCTGGAAAGTTTTTGGGATTGATGGTCTCCAAGAGAGGAATCAAGGCCAATCCCGATAAAATAAAGGCAATACTAGACATGGAGCCCCCAAAAACTATCAAAGATGTTCAAAAGCTCACTGGAAGGGTCGCTGCATTGGGATGATTCATCTCAAAGTCTGGAGACAAGTGTTTGTTGTTCTTCAAGTCTTTAAAGAAGGTTAAGGATTTTATATGGAGTGAAGAAAGCCAGAAGGCATTCGAGGAATTAAAGAAATATATAGCTCATGCCCCGTTGCTGGCCAAACCAGCTTCAAATGAAGTTTTATACTTATACTTGGCCGTTTCAGAGATTGCCTTGAGCGCTGTATTGGTTAAGGAGGAACTAAAAATCTAGAAACCCGTGTACTATGTCAGTAAAATTCTGCATGGAGCTGAGTTGAATTATTCAACTATAGAGAAGTTTGCTTTAGCCTTGGTAATGGCTTCGAGAAAGCTGCGTCCTTACTTCTAGGCTCATAAAATTGAGGTGCTAACAAATCAACCCCTGAGAAATATCATTCACAGTCCCAAGGCTAGTGGAAGGTTGATCAAGTGGGCGATAGAGCTGGGAGAATTCGACATCAAGTATAAACCATGAATGGCAATAAAAGCCCAGGCATTAGCTGACTTCGTGGTGGAATGTACCATACTCAACCAAGAAGTCGGGGGCAGGAAGATACCATACCTCAAGACAAGGAAGTTGATAAGGGGGGAAAAAGAATAATAAGGAGAAAGAATATTGGGTTCTCTATTTTGATGGAGCATCAAAAACAAATTTAAGTGGAGCAAGTTTAGTTTTACAAAGCCCTGATGGGTTCTTGATTGAGTATGCCATGAAATTAGACTTCCCGACCACAAACAATGAGGCAGAATATGAAGTTCTGATAGCTGGTCTCAGCCTAGCAAGGACACTGAGAGTCAAGGACTTGAAGGTCTGTGGAGAGTTGAAGTTGGTCATATCCCAGGTAAAGGGAGAGTTTGAGGCAAAGGATGATACGATGGCTAAGTATGTCCACCTAGTAAGGGTTGTGATGACCCAATTCAATGAATGCCATGTTGAGCACATTCCAAGGGAGGAAAATGTTAAGGAAGATGCCTTATCAAAGTTTGCTTCATCTAAGATAGAGGAAAGTTCAGGAAGTGTAGACTTCCGTGTTTTGAAGACACGGAGCATTGATGTTAAGCTTGTAGCTCCTATTGGTCTGGGGACGTCATGGATCGATCCCATTAAGACCCATATTCAAACCGGTTGGTTTCCAAATAATGCTACTGAAGCACGGAAGTTGGTTGTTCGAGCACTAAGATATTCCTTGATAGATGGGATTTTGTATAAAAGATTTTATGTGGTTCCCTACTTAAGATGTCTCAGGCCCGATGAGGCACGCTTGGCTCTGGAAGAAGTACATGAAGGTATCTGTGGGCAACACTTGGGGGGCAGAGCGCTAGCTCATAAGATAACCCGTTTAGGCTTCTACTGGCCAGAAATGATGGTTGATGCCAAAGAGTATGTGAAGAAGTGTGACCGCTGTCATAAGCATGCACCTATCATTAAATAAACCCCCGAGATGTTGACCTCCATCAACTCACCTATCCCCTTTTCTATGTGGGGAATGGATATACTTGGGCCTTTCCCCATGGCCACGACACAAAGGAAGTTCCTAATTGTAGCCATTGATTATTTTACTAAGTGGATTGAAGCCAAGCCTTTGGCCAAAATCACAACTAAGCATGTTGTACAATTCCTGTGGGAAAATATCATGTGCCGATATGGAATTCCCCGCATCCTAGTCACTGACAATGGAACACAATTCAACAATGAGGAATTTAAAAAGTATTGTAAAGAGAATGAAGTTGAATTATGATTCATCTCTGTGGCTCACCCGCAAGCCAATGGGCAAGCGGAAGTGGCGAATCGAATAATCCTGGATGGACTAAAGAAGAGGATCGAGAAATTGAGGAAAAACTGGGTGGATGAAATACTCCCAATACTATGGGCCTATAGGACTACCTGTAGAGTCACGACTGGAGCAACTCCCTTCATGTTAGCATATGGGGCAGTAGCAGTTGTTCCTGTAGAAATATCACATTCCTCCCCCAGGATTCAAGCTTTCAATGCTGAGGAAAATGAGGAAGGGAAAAGGTTAGCCCTTGATCTAATTGATGAAGTGCGAGATGAGGCACATGCGAAGATAGTGGAATATCAGAAAAAGGCTTCATTCTACTACAACCTAAGGGTTAAAGAAAGGTTCTTCAAACATGGTGACTTAGTCTTGAGGAAGGTGGAAGCTTCTGGTGTAGGGCAGAAAGGGAAGCTTGCCCCAAATTGGTAAGGGCCATACAAGGTCAAGAGTGTTCAGGGTAGAGGAACCTACAAGCTTGAGACTATGGATGGTTTTGAAGTTCCGAGAACTTGGCATGCATAAAACCTGAAGATTTACTATGTGTGAAGCGGTTGAGCATGATTCTCACTTGTCAAGATGACAAGTAGGTTGAAAAGCACCTTGAAGCTTTGCTTGCTTAGGATTTACATATTTTAGTTTTGTTTTGAGGTTTATTAAGACTGGTGTAAGGGATGAATCCCAACAATTTGTGAAATTCAGAAAGTTTTCAAAATATGTTTTGAATTCCAGTAACAAAACAAGTAAACTAAATGCATGAGATGAAAATATAAAGTTCGATAAATAAAATAAGTTCAAATAAATAATACAAAGTCTGATAAACAAAGTCTCGAAGACAAGATAAAAGAGATAAGCCACGCAGGGCTTTAAATGCTCTAAGAAGCAGAGGTGCCCTCGGCATCCATATCGTCATCCCCTCCGCTCTCGCTGGAAGTCTCAGTCATCCGGGAGGAGGAAGAACTATCATCCGCAGCAGGCCTCGAAGACGACTCGGGAGGAGGAAGAAGCGGGTCCTGAGGGACACGATCCGAGACAACCACTCGGATATGAAACCTCTACAGCAAAGCCTCATCATCAGGGCAGACATAGTCCGCCGAGTTAATATTAGGACAGGCCTCATTCACAGTCCCAAGGGTCGTGTCCCAGCTAGTCCTAAAAAATCCAGGGAAGTCTGAGTCGTTCCTCACCCTCATGGACTGGGTAAACTCCTCCGAGTCCAAGTAGTTATCAATCGCCTTATCTTTCTCGGCCCATAGCACCACCAGCTCAGCGTTGAACTCACCGAGCTCCTCCTCCTTACGCTTCAGCTTCCGCTCCAAAGCGGCGTACTTCTTCTGTTGCTTCCTGAGGGCATTATCCGCTTTATCCGAAGCCCTCTTCCAGGATTCATCTTGCCTCACAGCGCCTTGGAAGTAGGCGTTAGACTGAAATGAAACAATAAATAGAAATGTAAGGCAAGTGAATGCTACAAGTAAAAAAAAGTACAAATATAAGAAATAGTCATACCGAGGCTAAGGACTGAGCTCCCATGAGCTTTATCCCTCTCCAAATCAGGAGTAGCCACCACGTTAGTGAAGTCCTTGGGAGTTACGCCGTGGTAAGACCAATTCTAGGTGTGCTTCGTGGATCCAACCACGGTATCCCCTCGGCGGAATCCCGAAAGAGGCTGAAAGGCGCCCATAGCAGCAGAGACAAGAGCAGCAGCAGTGATAGAGGCATTGTGGCCCTCAGCTCCCTCAGCTGGAACCTCCACCATGGGCTCCTTGTGCTTCAGTAGGAAGCTAGGCTCCGTAGCCTTTTCTCGAGTATCTAAGCCCGCAAGACGAGCCTTCTTCATCCTGACAGTCTCCTCAGCGAGAGGCACATTATCCTCGTTGATCTCCTTAGCAGCTGTAAAACAAGCGAAAAAACAAAATAAGTGGTGTCATTAATACATGAAACAAAATAAAAATGAGAAGGGAAGAAAAATACCCTATTGAGAAATAGAGGATAGCCCCACGTGGATGAGGGAGAACTCCTCCAAAAGAGTCCAGTTGATAGTGGCACCATTATCCCGAGTAAGCTCATCATAAATGATAGTTTCCTTGGGGGTTAAGTGAATAGATTTGAGGCTACCATCACTAACCTTCCCGAAGGAAGATTTGAAGAGGGTGCCCTAGTCACCATTCTCCCACCTTAACCCGTCAAAACTATTACTCCAATTTTGGTTATTGTCGGGAATGGAGGTGCTGTTAAAAATATGCTTACACTTAGGCCTTTGTTTAACATAGTCCCAACCAGAATTACCAGAAGAACTGTTGTAACATTGAAAAACCTTCCTAAAAATAGCTACGGATAAGGGAAAACCTCCCCTAAGACAACAAACCATAAAACATAATATGTTCCTCCAAGCGTTTGGAGGAAGCTGACATGGGTTAATTTGTAAATCAGCTAGGAGGTGAGGAATGAAAGGGTGAAACGGAAACCTAAGGCCAGCATCGAGGGCATCTGTGTAAATGAAAAGAGTATCGGGTTTCTAGTGGCAAGTACGGTCGCCACCAGAAACTGGAACTAGCCGAAGGGGAGGACGAATATTATAACGTGTGTTTAACTTATTGTAATCAATATTGTGCCATGTGTTGCAATGATTGAAAGAATCAAGATGTGCAGTTGAGGGATATTCATCCCCCTAGTGTTAATCATATCTATCAAAGACATGTAAGAAGAGCGAATTTCGACACCCTTACCTCGTTTTGAAGCTGAGGCTATCTTGGTCGCTCTCTCGAAATTCTTGTCAGCCATTGATGGAGCTTGGAAGGCCCTGGAAAACCTTGGATGGAAAAAGAGGCTAAGGAAGTTGCCGGAAAAGCTTCTAAGGGAGGAGAGTTGAGAGAAGTGAATGTTAGAGTATTTGGGAAGAGAAATGAGAAGTGGAGAATGATGAGTGTGAATGAACACACTCTTCCCACCCTTATATAGGCGAAAAAGGGGAAGTTGGGCCTGAAAAAGCCCATTTGGGCCCGAAGAATGGAGGAATCTGTAATGTTCCAGAAAATCTTGGAAAGTTTTTAGGAAAACTCTGATATTATTTGGCAAAATCTGGAAGAATTTAGAAATTCCAGAATATTCTGGAAGTTGGACTTAAGGATTAAGGCCCAACCTAAGTTTAAATGAGCATGTGGATGTGAAAAGCCTTGTAAGGGTTTATGACTGAAAATTCTTAAACCCAAACCTTTTGGGCCTAAAAAAGTATATATCAAGCCCAGTGAAGGGCCCAAATATTTAAATTAAAGGAAAACCCAGTCAAAAAGGCCCAAAAGATGGGCCCAAGGATAAACCCAGTAAAGGGTTTATATTAAAAACCCAAAAAAGGGCCCATATAATTGAAGCTATAAGCCCAGTGAAGGGTTGGCCCAAGAGAAAAAGCCCAGGAAATTAGGGATTTTTATTCAAAATAAAAATTTCTGACCTAATTCGACTAGGATTAATACTATGATTTTGGTCGAATGATTGAGGTCGAGAATGCCTTCGACCAAAATTACAAAAAGAGGCTAATTCGGTCAAGAAAACCAAGATCCTGACCGAAAATAGGTCAGAATTCTAATTGAAAAATCCTGACCCAACAATAAAGTTTTTCGACCTAAGAACAGCATGGATTCCTGATCGAATGATTCTTGCTCGAAAATATGTCGACCTGGGCTTAAAAGAGGGCTAATTCGGTCAAGAATATAGATCCTGACCGAAAGGCAGATTCCTGATCGAATAAAAATAAATAAATAAATAAATATAGGGTGAAAATCCTGGCCGAAATTCGACCAGGATTTCTGCTCGAAGTACTCCTCCTCGAAACCTTGTCGACCAGGGAAATTAGAAGGCTAATTCGACCAGGATCCTGGTCGAACAGGATTCCTGATCGAAGCAGGTAAAAAAAAGGGAGAAAAGAAGAAAGAGAAAAGAAGAAAAAATGAGGGAAGAAAAATCCTGAAAAAAATAAGAAAATCAAGAAAATTTCTTTAAAATATTTTCTGAAAATATAAATATTTTCAGAAAATGAGGAATAAATCCATAAAATCAAGGAAAAATCCCAGAATTAAGGGGAAAAATCCAGAAAATTAGGGAAAAATCCAGAATTCAGGGAAAATTCCAAAAAATTCAGGGAAAATTCCAGAAAATTAAGGGAAAAATCCCTGAGTTCAGGAAAAATTCCTGGAAATTAAGATAAATTCCTAAATAATAGGGATTAAAGCAAATCGTTGTAAATGTATAGGTCGCTCCACACTTTACGCAAAATGATACCCTGTAAGGGAACGAATAAACTTAACTTCTGTGAAACCTAGTCACTGTTTCCCAAAAGTTGGGGGCAAATGATAGGGAATAAATAAATCCTGATTACGTAGTAAATGTTGCATTAATTATATATGATTTAGGCTACAAGGCCCAATAAGAAGATGTATGACATTCAAACCAAAAAGGTTAACACATTGATCAAGCCTGATGGATCAGATTAGACCTGATGGAACAAAGAAGGCCCAAAACCCTGAATATTAATTAATTTCATAATTAATTAATAACGGATAAGTCAGCTGATAAGATGAATCCTAGTGGTGAAATAAATCCTTGTAGATTGTCCCCCAAGGAACCTGGTGGGATAAAGAATCAGCTTCCTACCTCTTAGGACTCCAAAGTCCATTCTAATTCTGAGACTTGCCCACCAAGTCTCCTAACCCAAGTCCAATTCAAGGACTCCCAACATCTATATAAGAGGCCTCACCCCACAAATCAGAACTATATTTTTTGACTTGATCCTTGGCAATCAGCAAGGTACGTAGGCATCTTGTTAAGGCAGATCGAGTCACGAAACACAAGAGCAGTCAAATCGAGCCTCGAAGCTCACGTTCCTTAGTAATAGATACAACAATTATTATACCTTAGTTTTTGATCCATAACAGGTGGGAAATATATCATATGGCCCCTTCACAGAATTCTTCAAGAAAGTTGTTCTGTTTTGATAAAGATCTTCTCATCCTTCAAGAAAAATTTTGGATTCAATGTGACATCCAAGAAATTGGTTCTAAAGAAGATAGAAGAACTCAGGAGCAGAAAAGCCTCAAATGCACTTCCAAAAACTCTATCCATTCCCTTCACAGGAAATACAGTGCACTTGAGGCCTTACTGGCTGATGGAATTCATGGATGACAAAGGTGTTAGAAGATTCTTCAGATTGGATGACCAACTGAGCATCTCAAGCAATGAGAATATATTGGAAATGCAAGGAAAGTTGGATCTATTAAATGCTGAAGAATTTGAATTTCACAGACAACTCTAATATCAAATAGAAGAAAATAACTGGAATCTTGGGAAGATATCAAGACAATCAAGGAAATTGAAAACACCTGCTCAGACTAGAGGAGCACCTTGATAATGATTGTGAGAACTCTTTGTACACTTTACTTTGTTCAATTTTCAAATAAACTGTAGCACTTACTAATTTTATCTACCTTTATTAATATGTTTATTTAGGGTGTTTTGTTATCATCAAGTTTCTCTTAATTTATTGCTACAATTCCAGTAGACATAAATTAGGGGAGATTGTTAGGAATATGTTGTGAACTTGATGATAAGTTGAACAAAACACCTTAGTAGATTTAAATTAGTATTTTTGTAGCTCTAGACGGATGTTCTAATATAGTCCCAACGGATGAACTTTATAGTCCCGATGGATGACAATTTAACATCCATCGAGAGTGTAGCTTATGTAACAATATGTATTGTAACATATTGATGTAAACAACAATGTTTTAGTTGAGTAGATACTGTTGGATTCTTTAAGTCATGTTGACTACTAGATTGAAATACATAATAGGTTGGCTAATTGTAAATATAAGATGTCTTGTAATTCTGCATAAGTAAAATAAAATCAAGTCACAGAAATACTCCCGACGGATGATCTACAAAGGCTCCCGACAGATAATCAACAAGGCTCTCGACTGATGATCAACACAGTCCTGACGGATGATAATATTCAAAATAGCAGTTGACAGTGACAACACAGTCACATGCGTCGGGTGTTTGTAAATGGAATGTGTAGCCTAATTGCAGGATTTAGAGAACAAAGAAGCATTACCATTTCCATGCAATTATGAAGATATTCGAAGATGCTGGATAGAGTAATGTAGCAGCATGAAGTTAGACTAGATTCAGTTTGTCTTATTGTCTTGTCTTACTATCATGCAACTTGGTGATATATAAACCAAGTGTAGCAAGTAGAACAACTTAACTGATTAAGCATTATCTTCAGAGAGATAGAAAAGGTTGTATCTGTTAAAAATCTCTTTGTAATTCTGTAAGTTCTCTTGTAACCAGCTATGTATTATTCAAGCATCACGAAGTTCTCAACTTTATATATATCTCTGGTGGATAAGTTCAAATCCACCAGAAAGTTTTAAATCTTTGTGTTTTACTGCTTTATGTTTTGATTTTTATTTTATTCTCATTCCGCACTTCTTGTAAAATCAAACACGGTTATATATTAAGTAAGAACATTCTTAAAATCAGAAAAAGTAGCCAGAATTACATTCAACCCCCCTTCTGTAATTCTTGTGGCATTATTTGGGATTAACACTACTTTTGTTAATCTTCCCTCACAAAGCTCTGCTAATTCAACAAGAATCGTTTGCAAGGATTCTTCTCCTAGGGGGTTGGAGCTAGTTACAATATATTTATTAAATGGATTTATTAAGGAGTACACGAGAAGCCTATTAAAAACTTTTAGTAGCTTTTATATTAAATTTTCAAGGAAACTCATCACAATTACAACCTAATCAAAGAAATGCTCAAGTAGAACATCACGAAATTATTAGTCTCTCTTACTTATTTTGTAATACTGTGCAGCTGCAATCAGCACATACCAACTTGAAGCTCGTGAAGAGTGGAAACATATTGCATCTACAACATTTGAGTATTTTGAACAGGAGGCTAACCGAGCAATCTCAGTTTTGGATTTAACATTTATAAGGTAGATGTTTGCATTTTGGTAAAAGCCAATTATGTGTAATTATGGTCATAATATAAATGTTTATATTTTGGTGGATGTTTGGATGTAAATTGGTGCTTATATATTGGATATTTGGATGTTAAAAAACTGGTGGTATTAGATGTTTTATGATGAAAATAGAATTGGCTTTTGTGATATAGTTTTGGTTTATATGTATGCTAGAACAGGATTCATATACCAATCAAACCTAATAAATAACCGATATCCTATGGAGGTTTGACATCAGCTTATTATATAGAAACTGATGTCTCTTATGAACAAAATATCAGTTTAGTTTAAGATGACCGATATTAAATTACATCTTTAACAAAAGTTCAAAAGTATCTTAAATACAAGCTTACATAACTGATGTCTAATATTATAATTTACATCAGTTCATAAAATAACCGATGTTAAAAGTACTTATTTACACCGTCCTAATTTTCATAAACGTTATCTTTGTCTTTTTTTCTTTTTGTGTCACATGCTTAAATTGATAGAAAATAAAAGATAAACTATTATTGAACTCATGATCAAGTGTTGAAATGTAATATATTAGAAAAAAGACATCAGTTTCTAAGTTAGAACTGTTGTCTACTGGTATCTTAGGCATCGGTCTTAGACCGATGTCTAAAACTCTGGACCTTTCTCTACACATGCAAAAACATCGCTTTTAAAAACTTTTAACATCGGTTTATAACCGAGGTCTTTTGACCTATTTCTTATAGTGAGATGACAAAACTCTAATAAAATGTCATTGCATCAATTTTAAGATGAATATGTTTAATTTTGAGTATATTAATGTTTAACACTTTGATCTTCTTGCTAACTGTCATTCCCGAGCCCGGAGTCATCCTGTTTGATTCAGATAAATCTAATTACTAGAAAATTGACAACTGACTAAGCAACATAACTTCATATCACCCAAAAAGTAGAAGACATTATTCTAATACTAACAATAGGAATTAGATTTACATCAAATATGTTAATGACTGGAATATGCGGTGGATTTGAAATTTCAGTGAGGGAAGTTCTTGTTATAGATGCTTCCTACAGGTCAGTGGCATGAAATAGAAAACCGGTTTTGTTGTGCTTATCTTTACTAACAATGATTACAGCAGAAAGCTCTCTCTAGCCAGGGAAAGAAGAACAGCAGAAACCATTTTGGAATCCTTCAAAGATAAATGCTTATTGAGAAGCTAGACAAAAGTCTGAACTGGGCCATCTCCAGATCCATACCTTTGTTTAAATTCGGTAACGTAATCATCTTGTAGGTCGAAATATACTTTGGACGATGACAATTTGCTAATTTGGACATAATCTGCAAATAATATTTAAGATAAATATTAGGTTATTGTTATTCACTAACAATCAACTTATGTAATTTGTAGAAGGGGGTTGGTTGAATAAAAATTAAAATTTTCAAGTTAATTTATGCATGGGAAAGGAAATATGAACACGGATGTTTATAATTTCAGGTGGGTTATTTTTTGACTTGTCACCTGAGGTTTATGTTTGAAGAAATTATATGTTACAATTACAAGAGTAATCTCACAACTGTGGTTTTCAGTGTTTCACTCAAAGGAGGATATCTTTCTAAAGCTCTGTTAGCTAATGAATACAATACAGAGGGGGTGAATGTGTTTTAGATATTTTTAAGGCTTTTTGAATGTTTATTACTTGGTGAACAAAGTAGATTAGAAATGCAGTAATATTATGCTAACTGAAATTAAAATAGTGCACACAATATTTCAAAACTCACTTAATTTTATATTAAAATTAAGTTGGTATTTTGCTACAAATCCTGGATTTTTGTAAGTAAAGAACTCAGCTTCCTCCTTGAGAGAGTTACAAGAAAAACTAGATATGTTTGATACTATTATAAAAGCAAAGAACCAGTGTTTAGTTTATAGATTAGTAAACACAGGTTTACACATCATGCAATAAGATGTACTAAACCCTACTTTAAGTTATCACTAGTACAGATTAAGCTTGTAACATCGGTCACAATATGTAAAAGGTGTTGGTTATTGGGTGTAATATATGTAGGGGACGCTATAGGTCTAAGTCTTTGGTTTCGGTCAAATGGACGATGCTAAAATGTCATTAGTGTCGGTCAAATAACTGACGTAATACAGCTATTAGCCGATGTAATAGAGTTATTAACCGACGTAGTAGGTCTATTAACCAACGCCTATACATGTACAACATTGTTGGTTGTTGGCAATTTCGACGCCTATTACCACTATATTAGCGTCGGTGTTTTAAAAATATCGACACATATGGTCTTTGTTATTGCGTTGGACCTCTCACAACCGACACCTAAAGTCATTTTAAAAAAAAATTGTTTTATTTGTATCCTAATTAACCTGCTGTACATATATACCATAACATCCATCGACAAACATCAACCAATAGAATTATATAATACAATTCTGATAGAATATTTGATTAAACTAATATTTTCAATTTAAATGCTACCTTGTTTACAACTGGAAGGAAGAAAAATATATTTAGTTACAAATACAAGCAATGTTCACTTGGGCCTTCTGTCTTTCCATTTATATTCAAGTGCAAGCAGCTAACAATATGTTAAAGGAGCCAATGGAATAATTTTTGGAATATCAAGCTTGGCGGGGAGCAACCGTCCAATTAGCTTATACATAAACCTAATAAAAGAAGCTCTTGCAAAACCAAAATGATCCAAGCTTCTCATACTCAGCATGTGTAACACACGTCATTTCAAATCAGCGCTACATGCCAACAGTGACCCCCTCACCAAACACCTAACACGGGATTGCAGAAGCAACTCATGGAGTTTTATTACAGAGCATCATAAACTTAAATCGATAAATTATTTTACTAGGAATGTAGAGCTTACTCTTCTGAAGTAGATATTTTCACTTGATAATTATCTAGAACATGAGGCCGCAACTCCCTTTCTCTGTAGATCAAGAAAACCATTCAAGAATTATTCGTAAAGGATATGGCAAAGAAATTGCTTTGCAAGAGACAAGAGCATGTAGTCTTTCTGCAAATGTCTTTATGCAAATCAAGGAAACAATGTATTCCCACTAGTCAATATGATGTTGTCCAAAGCATTAATTTAAGGCACAAATTGGTATCAGATATAAGACAATAACAAAATATAAAAATGAACCAAATGTTCTTCCTACAATTAAAAGCATTTTGAATTAATAATACATTTTATAGAGTACATGTTACAGATGAGGATGACAAGAATTGACTGCTCAGATAACATATTTGGCCAAGCATCCTGGTTCATTCCGACAAATAGCCCAAGTGTAGCCCATTTTAATGCGAGTTGTTACAAGAAATACGACACCTGCAAGTAAAGTCCTTAACGAGAACATTAAGAGTAATCTACAAAAAATTGTTCTAACAAAAACTGGAAACCTACTATGTCATCACAAGTAGCACAAAAGTGCTCTCAGTCTGATAATGAAACCTTGAAATGTTGATTTACTATGTGACCGAATAAAATAAACCTATATCGACAAGACAAAATATTATCCCTGGTATAAAGCAGCGCTTATTCGTCAACTTGAAATCCTGTTCAAAAAGTAAAGCATTAAAAACATCATACTGTACATATATTATCTTTTTAAATATATGTGACTTTATATTCTTTGTAAATCAAGTTTATATTTGTTCTCAAGCTCTTTCGCATGTTCTTGCTGATCCATTTCCATTTTTTTCTGTATCATGTCCTACAGATCCATCAGACAAGATAAGATATATGTCTGCTTCAACAGGGTATTTCACAAACCCTTTGTATATATAACACCATCAGGAAGTAAATTAGTGCACTTAAAAATGTTATCATAGCCACATTTCCTACAAAGACATTTACAGAAGAAAAATCAAGCAATATATTATATTCCAGGACAAATAGAATGACTTTTATTGTGTAGGATAATAAGGACCAATGTTTAGTAGCAATGTAATTTTCTCAGTGTTGGAATAGAAGTTAAGAATGTCAATTACTATCTTCTTTATGTATCCTTTTATTGCTACTAATCAATGTTAATGTAATTGAACATTAAGAATATTAAATCCAAGTTTTTTTAGATTACAGGAACAACACATGGACATATGGGCATCGGTCAACTTAATTTGAAATGCTAGTAATTATGATTTCAGGGTTTCTTAATCTCCCTCCATAAATAAACAAATAAATAGAAGCAAACTAAGAAAATGGAGTAAATTAATCATAAATCAAATAAATAATAAGAAATAGAAATTATAGTACCATTAAATTAAATTATTTGTTTATCATGAATACTTGCACATTATTAGAAGAGACATATCAATAATTTTAGCAGGGGATCAACCTGCAAACCTTTTTATAGTGTAATAAGGCTCTTTGCCATATTGTCTATCGCATCCTTGAAATTCCTACAAGTTTGCTCGCATAAGCTTAGAAACAATAATGAGATGCTCCTGTAAATTTTATGATGAAAATAATGTCATATATTAATCATAAGCAAATATTGTTCTTTTCTAAGTGGACCAACTACCAAGTTTCACAGAATACACACACATTCGTACATTACTCACGTTAGACATAAATTATGATATAGGATATAAAAGTAGTAAGACTGTTGCCAAAGGAAATAATGAGTCCAAGTCAATGATAGTCTGCAATATCCAAAATAAATCTATTTTGCTTAGTTTTCAGCAAAAGAGAATAACTTTCAAGTTAGCCACTTCAACATATTATCAAATAATAACATAAAGCAGACCAATATCTACCTAGATGGAAACAGAGAGTTTAGGATTTAAGTGTGCATATAAACACAATTGGGGTATATAGTCTATTAAAATTATATGGTCCTGAGGAGGGTATAAGGAGTTAGGGCTTGTCTATCAGGTTCTATCTAGCTATCATAATATCCTAATAATTACCTCCGTCCGAAACTCTAAATCAAAAATCAGGTGTATCTTGAAATAAATTGAATGTCCGGACATCCTTTACAAGAAACAAATTCATGACAATTCTCAATGTAAACAAATCCACAACAACGCACGATACAGCTTGTCAGCTAGCATGTCCAATTTCTAGAAACATAATCCAAAAAGTTGTAAACAATTATCAGAGATTTTAGTATAAAGAGGAAGAGGAGATCAGAATCAAGAATGAATCATACATAATATTAAAAGCCTAGAGAATCCCAATTAACCCAGCACCGTAAAATCACTTTAGTCGAGTTGAGAAATCACACCGGAAGAATAGAGTCGGCAGCGAAGTAAAAGTATAAAGTAGGCAGCAGATGCAGTGAATCGAGAATTGTATCTGCCGATTAATCATAAAAAGTAGTGATTAATGCAGTGAGGTAAGAATGCAATTGAGGGAGTTGAGAGTGCATGAAGAAAGTCGAGGGGTCTGTAGATGAGCATTTTCTTGGACTTAAGTCTGATTTGAAATTTTTAAATAAATTTTAGCCTTAGCCTTTAGATATAATCTGTCATTTTCTCAAGTATATTAGATTGCGTTTGGAAACACGAATTTCATTTCAAAATGTGGAATTCAACATGCATTTAAAACTCAAATATCATGTTTGGTAAGTATAATAATTTCAAATTCTGGATTTCAAATTCCAACAGTGTTTGGCAACGATTAGAATTTCATTTGAAATTTTAATTAAACAATACATCAAAAATCACTAGAAATACATTTCAAATACATCATCTTTGAAGATGCATGATCTTCATAAACTAATCATCCAGATACAATGTTATCCATCGACCATTTTCAAAGCTAGTTCTAATACAATTCTACTGCAACCACAACCACCATCATTGCCATCTCGGATAGAAGAGCCAACACTAGCTTTCACTCTACCGTTGTTGCCAACCTTGTCCTTCTGATTTTTAAACCATCTTACTAACATCACCATCTCGGTCCCTGCTAATCTTACTTCTCTTCACCACCTTGTGCTCCAAAAAACAAAATAAACTAAAATTAATTTAAAACAGAACTACAAGTAGCACAATCCAGAAATTAACACAAATTAAAATTCCTATACAACAATCCTACAAAATAGCAATTAATACAAATTCCAGCCCCAGAAAAAACTAAACTTTACAAAAAAATCCTTTTCAAAAAACTAAACCGAATCGTAATCTAAGTAGAGATTGTCTAGAAACCAAAACCAAAACAGTTATACAATTAAAAATGACTTTCAAATTTCTAATTCCCTCTAGCAACATTACCTGACTTTAGACCATATTATAATGTCTATTATTAAAACTAAACAAGGTCCGGTGACAAGTTTTAATAATTCATTGTTAGGTCACACAATACTGTAGAAGGGGGTTGAATACAGTATAGAATACAATCAAATCGATTTAAAGCACAAGTAACAGAAAATAGATGTATTCGATATAATAAACTCTGTTACAATGGAACTGTTCTCTCTCAGTGATGAACAAATATCACGAGAGCTGTTAGGTTACAATTGTATGATCTTCTCGATGATCGTAACTCTTTTAGAGTAAACTTATGTATGTGTTTATATAGACACACAGTTATAAGATAACTTCTAGTTGATATGGAATATAATTTTGTCTCCTAAAATATATCAACCAGATATCTTATATAATTCTTCTAGTCCTCTAACTCTTTCCATGCATATCTTCTTCTTTTATTAGTCTTGATCTTCTTTCCTATAAATCAGCTTCCTTTCTTAACTGTTAGTCCTCCAGTACTTAAGTCCTGATATCCATCTTCTGATATTATCTTCTGATAATCCAAGTCCTGATATCCTTAAGTCCTGACTTCCAGTAAGTCCTGATTCCAGTAAGTACTGATATTTCCTATTAGTTAAGACCTGAAAACTAAACATGAAACATATTAGACATGACATCTCATATATATCCAACAATCTCCCCCAACTTGTAATTATGCAAGAATGTACAAGTTAATAGATTTGATGATGTCAAAAACATTTAAGTTCAAATGAAATAAGAGTTTAATAAGACTATTAATTACAACTTACAAAACATCCAGCTTTACCAATCATAACTGAATCAACCTGAATCCATAATGATTCTTAACAAAATCATTTATCAGATTATCTTCAGCTTTCCTCAGAACTTCAGCTAACTGTGCTTTGACCTGCATCAGTTCTTCTTCTTTACTATCGCCAATTTGATAAATGGTTGTTCTAAGAGCTTGAATGGATGTTCTTTCAAGTCCATCACCAAGTCTGATAACCTTAGGATGTGAAGAGTTTTCATTATAATATAAACATCTTCCTTTCAGAATAACTTCCACCTTAGCAGAATTATTCAGCATAGGAATTTCTCTTTCATCACCTTCAGTAATCATTGGACTGTAATGAGAAGTCTTTGTACCATAGATTCTGAATAGATCTCTTATAGCCTTCAAAATGTATTCTGACCATCTTCTCGTAACATCAGATTTTACTTCCAAAATATAGTGAATATGTTGAAGTTCTCTAATAGACTTCTTTAATACTTCAGTATCAGCTAATCTATAAGTCCTTCCATCATTGAGAAATAAGATCAATTTCTCTTTTAGATTCTCCTTATCATGAGCATCTATCACAACATGAGCAGACAACACCTTGTCAAGGTGCCTTTATTTGATTTGTTCATATGGTTTGTCTGTCAATAAGAAAGGATCTCTTAGAGTAACCTCTACTCCTGTTTGAATCTTCTCTTCGTCAGAACCTAATTCAGCTCTATCTCTAGGTTGCTTGGATTTCAACCCAAATGTAGCAAGTTGATTAATCATGAGATTGGATTTTGGTTCAACTGGAGTAGCTTTTTTCCATAACAACTTCTTCTTATCAGCAATTGTCATTTTATCTAAATCAACTTGAGCATTGTCAGTAGTTGATGTCTTGATAGCTTGATCAGAATTTGTTGTTTCTTCTGTACCTTCCTGTCCTTTATTCTGAATAACAACTTGAGCAGTGTCAGAGTTTATTTTAGAATCTTCAATTATCTTTCTTCTTTTCAGAATTTGAACAATTTCATCTTCAACAAGATTATCATCAGTTACTTGAACCATTTTACACACTGGTTTCATCAGATCTTGAGAAGTTTTCAAGTCCAGTGACTTGGTTGGTTCATAAAATTTTCCTTTCCCTTTGTCTTTGGGATCACTCTCAATCTGTGATCTAGTCTTGAATTTTGAAGTTTCAGAATTTGACTTTTCCTTGATCACAATGCCTTTTTCCTTAGGCCTTGAAGGTTTCTTTGCATCAAAAGCTTTAGACTTATGATTTGTCTTCTCAGCAGCAAATCTAGCTTCTTCCTCCTTGAGAGTTTCTAAATCCATTCCTGGATTGTGTTTCAGAAATAATCTTCTTGCTATCTCCTCATCAAGTGTCTGGATTTTAGGATCTTTATAATAAACAGTAGTCTGCTTCCCCTTTAACTTCAGAGTTTGCAAAAACTTATGAGAGTCCTCAGATCCTGACTGAATCAGAATATCAGAACTTGACATCAGACTTTGCTTATCACCACTTGACTTCAATATTTGAGCATTCACAACATCAGAACTTGACTTGTTCTGAATAGAATATTTTCCTTGAACTTTTCTTTGACCTCTGCTCTTTTCAGAGTTTCCCTGGTCATCACCTTTATCATCCTTTTTCTTCAGTTCTTGAGTAGGTGAACATTTGCACTTAACTACCTTCTCCCCCTTTTTGGCATCATCAGGAAGTAAGAAAGAAAGAAGAAGTTCAACTGAAGATTGGATTTCATCCAATTGAGCTTTCTGAGAAGCTTGATTAGCCAGAACCTTAGCAATTTGGGCATGTTGCTTCTCTTGAGTTTTCTCAACGGCTGCAACTTTTTCAGAAATAGGTCTGATATACCTGTTCTTGTCAAGCTTGATTTGTAGATTGAACTTATCAGCTTCTTCCCTGAGTGTATCAACCTTTTCATGAGTAGAAGTATGTTGACCTTGAAGATATTTTGTAGACAGAGCTGTGATCTTGAGTTGTGTCTTGAAATCAGCATTTGTGAGCAACTCATCAGCTTTTGCAATATGCTCTGTTAGTATTTTAGAACATGGAATAAAATCTGATTCATTCCACTTCTTGGTCCACTCAACACCTCTGTGAGTATCCTCCCAAGGAATAGGTGCTTCCTTTTTAACAAATTTATTCACCAATTCTTCCTTGCCCAGAGTAGGTACTGGTGTAATATCTGGTATATATCGTGTAATTATTTTTGCTAATAAATAAATATTATTCATGTCCAGTATTTATTCTGTGAATTATTTGTTAAGTGGTAAATGTGTTTGGATGTTTAAAAATAATATCAGTTGAGTATTTTAATTTTTATATGTCCAAAATAAAATATAGATAATTGTCATATCTTCCTATTTATTTTTATGTTGATTTATGATTTTATAGGAAATTTATGAATTTTATAAAATCTTTTCCCGAGTATTATAAACTATTTTATACAATCGGGAACCAACCGACGTCACCCGTTTTTACGTTTTTATAACCCGAAACTCTTCGGAGAACTCCTTCCTAACCTAATTGTAATATTCCGAGCATTTTCCATGTTTCGACTTTTTCGATCTGGCGTACGGTTTGTCCTGCGCGGGTCCCGGCGCAATATTTTCGATACATTATTCGTTTCGCTAATTCAATAAAACTCGTATTTTCGATAAACGGGAACTTTTTATTAAACTATTAAAATTATCACCTCATAATACGTGTAACCAGGTGCTGAGACCAAGACCGCAGTACAAATTGTACTAATTTGGATAATTATCCCGAAAACCGGTATCGTTTGGATCTGTTTTTATAAATAAATGTACCATTTTATATCCGGAATGATCCAACGGGATACTAATTTTCCGTAATTATAAATAGCCTTTACCGTATTTTATTTCGTACCGAAAATCATTTGCAAACAGTAATTATATAATTTTACAGAGAAAATCAATATATTCATATAAACTTTCAAGAATCAAACAGCAATTCGGAGGTGTTATTGAAATCCGTTTGGAAAGCTTGAGTAACCAAAAAGAAGGGTTTGAAATGTTCTATCAGATTATCCAAGTTTCAGAACTGCAGAATCAAAACTTTATTTTCTATATTTTTGTTTATTTTCGAATTATTTTGATTAAAAATATGAATTTTTGTATGAATGATTGTTTGAATGATTTGATGCTTGCATGTTGTAGAGCTTGTTCTCCTGTTGATTTTCATATGTCATATGACTGATTTGGAGTTCAATAACATGTTCAAAATTGAGTTTAATCTTCGAATTTTAAAATTAGGGTTTATAACCCGTATGAATGTTCTTAATTGAAATTTAGGGCTTTTTGTTCTAGAGGTTATTAGTTGTTGAATTATAGTGGGTTGTGTTCCTTATGAAATTTGCAATCGATTGGTGTATAGCTCGTTAACAGATGATTCCGGGTTTGAAGGGAGTTGTGTTTTTAAAGTTACGTCGACCTCGCCGGAAACTGGCGAACTTCTCGGCCAAATTCCGGCCAACTCAGGGATTGTTAGGACGATTTGATGGCATGGTTATGTTTCTGGTATTGTGTAGATCATATTTGGAGTAGATGGTGGGGTGAGGACGCCGGAATCGTGTTCTCCGGCCATCCCCGTGATTTTCCGGCGACTCAACTACAAAATTGCAGTTTAGTTCCTGTACTTTTGAAGATGGTAAAGTTTAGTCCCTGAAGTTTCTGAAAATTGCAGAAATAGGATTCCTGTTTTAAAAATGTTTGAAAATCATATTTTCTATTTATTTTAATTATAAAAATTCATTTTTAATTTCTGAAAATCCCAAAATTTATTATTTTAATTCCAAAAATTATTTTTAATTCAAAAATAAATCTGAATTAATTAGTTAATTAATAATTAATTGATTAATTAGTCAATTAATTCAAAAATTAATTGATTTAATTAATTATTTAATTAGATTTAGTTATTTAAAAATAATTTAAAAATTCTGAAAAATAGTTTGGAGCTTTAAAATATTATTTTAAATTGTTTTCAAGGCTCGATAATTATTAGAAAATTATTTTGAAGCTAGATGTGGCCAACCGAACCTTGTTTATTGCTTTAAAATTGATCCAAGACCCGTTTTAATTCCGAAAAATATTTTAAAAATCATATTAAATACCCAAAAGCTTGTTTATGACCCGAGACTCCTTTATAAATGATATATCATTGATTGTTTGATGTGTTATATGTTATATATGACTTGTTTGTTTGATAGTCGGTATATATGTTCGGTGTTTACTTGTTTTTAACGTAACTTTCAATTCGTTAATCGGATTTGGGTAAAACGAAGGGTAGATAGAAGTGTATATCAAATAGAATTGTATGAGTTGAGTATTGATAGATGTTGCGTAGGAAAGGGAAACAGATAGTCGAGGAGTAGGAGGTTGTGATTGGAAGTTAGAGAAGTATAACAAGCTAATATCAGGCAAGTGTTCTAAACTTTCTTGAGATATATTGTAGTTGATTGATAGCCCTGTTTTATATTGCAAGTGCTTTGAAGCACTGAACCCTAAACCTTGATTTCAGTTGTTG
Source organism: Apium graveolens (assembly GCF_009905375.1). NCBI lineage: Eukaryota > Viridiplantae > Streptophyta > Magnoliopsida > Apiales > Apiaceae > Apium > Apium graveolens. The sequence continues at coordinate 301,495,364 of NC_133648.1, read as the reverse complement.
ATCTTTGAGCCGTAAACCTTTTTCATTCTGAACCATTGATTGTTGTATACCCAAATACGAATCACAGATATATGATACTACTCCACAAATACATACAAGCTAAATGCCAAACACTGAATCAAATTGCTTTCATATTCAAACCATTATACCTTATGTTTTGAAAGACCAAATCCTTGTAACCTTGAAACGTTGATTCCTTTGTTATCCAATTCTTTCATTACCTAACAGCCATTCTTTAAAATTGACATATTGATCCTTTGTGAAGATTGAAACCATTTCATTGTTGAATATCCAATGTTATTTATGATTTTGTGTATTGCTTTACATTGTTTATTCTATTAGTATGTTAGAATTGGATTATTTTATAAAATTGTGGACCAGATTCATGGTCAGACCAGATTGATGGTCAAGTTAGGCCAATATGTGCCTTGGATCCAGTAATTAGAGCAGAGTTGTGTGCCTTGCTTGGGGTTAGTGCGTGACTGATCAACATCCTAACCTTGGTTTTTAAAATAAAAATATAATTTCCAGTTCTAAATTATTATTCATTGTTCACTTGATATCATAACCCTTTTCACTTGATGATCATTATTCTCAGTCTTGTCATTGTGACTTGCTGAGCTAGTTAGCTCATTTGTGCGATATTGTTTATGTTCTTTTCCAATTAAGAAGGAACCAGTTGGTAGCGAGGAACCCCAATCTAGTACAAGAGCTAGGGGTCCAGGTTGATCGAGTTAAGCTAGCAGACAGCTTTTGAGATAGTTTCAATTTGTAAAAGTTTGTAATAATATTTAATATCCAGTTCTGAATTTAAATAGTTGGGATTTGGACATTGTAATATAAAGTATGTGTGTGGCTTGTGTGCATACTTTAACCTGTTGCGGTCCGTGGTAGTTGGTAAGTAGGGTCACTGCATATTATTATTATCTTTATTATTGTAATAAGCAGGTTATAAATAAGATGTGTGTGTGTGTGGACCCGAAACTTCTGACCTGGGTTTGGAGGGCGCCACAACTGGAGTCTCAACAGAAACACTGTCATCAGAACTTGAGGAAGACTCATTCCGTTCTGATAGCTCAACAGTGTGTGAAGCAACTGGAGATTCAGGAATAACATCATCTAAATTCTGATCAGCAGAATTTATCTCCAGAGCTGGTGTCTTTGATGTAGATGGAGCTTCCAGATAAAGAACTTTAGGTATATTCAAATTATGAATATATATTTCATAATTATCGGTTTGTTCTTTAGCATCATCTGTAGCATTAATAGGAGAGACATGAGGGGTAACAACTGTGTCATTAGCAGTGTCTTTGGCTTGAGCTGGAAGGGCTTCAATGATAATTGGTTCTTGTGAGATCAGAGATTCCTGATCCCCTTCCTCAGCTTCTTCAGTATCTTCTGATATAGCCTTAGCCAAATACCTCGTAGCCTTCATTTTCTTCAATCTCCTTTCCAATGAAGGAGTTGCTTCAGCAGCATCAGAATTTACAGATTTCCTTTTCAAAGTATTAGAACTTTGAGCTGCTTTTTCTTTCTGAGAAGTAACATCCTCAACTTCTACTATCACATGTTCAGATGCATGAAATTGTGCTTCAATTATTTCCTCAAATCATCAAAATTTATTATTGACCATTATTGAATCAAAACATTCATCACAGGATAAGTTAAAAATCGATGAAGTAAAGATTAACAAATTGCAATTAAAACATGTACATGCAAATACCAAATCTTGCAATTTAAAGGAAATTTCATTAATATATCAGATGAGTAAATTTCATGAAATTTATCAATTGCATGCAAAAGTTACAAGATAGTCCTATTCTAAGATCCTTAACATCAATAGCCTTAGTCCTAGTCTAAGAAGACCTATCGACTAGCTCCTTCTGCTGTTGACAAAAAGCACTGCAAGACGGATGATTCGTTCGTGCTAACGGAGAGCTTCTCTCCTTTCTTCCTCCAAACGATCAAGATGGAGGTGGTAGTCCATCGAAAAGAACAAGAGGTCTGTGTGAACCTTTTGTGGAACTGGGTTCCAGAGTTCTTCAGGAATGGCGGTGACATGCCATTCCTATTGCCAATCATCACAACTCAACTCGATATTAAAAGTTTCATAATTCATGAACAAGTTGAAACGAACCATTTTTATTGATGAGAATAAAAATAGATTGATTTTGTGAGAAAATGAAAGATGTTTTGGCTGAAATGAATAGTCGGTTTAAATAGCCAATAGAATACCAAGGGATGCGAGGACTGGTTAATGATTACAAGTAAAAATAATGATCCCTCGACTCCCTAGATTGATGTGTAATAATACCAGTCAGTAAAAGATCTAAAGCAAGAGTTAATGGGCACGGGAAATAATTAACAATTACTGTGCACATGCAGTTTTTCAAGACATACACGTTAACCACTAACCCATAATGATTATGACTGTTTTTATCTCACCCAAATTTATTCTGATTTAAATATGATTGTTTCAGATTTTACCACAAATAAGTCAAGTAAAGAAAAATGCCACGTAAGCATCAAAGATTCCATCAGGATTTAATATCAGAACTTAACTTATATCAGAATTTAAAAGTCATCAGAACATGGATTCTGTACTCAAAAAGTGAATATCTTTTTCTGTGATTCTTCATACAAATACTGACTTGTTTTATTCAGAGTTTAATCATCAGAACTTCCATCAGAACGTGTCCTCATAATTTATGCAAATGACACTTAACTGTTTGTCAAAAACAACTTAATCACCACAGTAATTTTCATCATTCATATGGAGTGAAAGTGTGTGCATTCAGCAAAATATCAGATAAAGATTAAAGTTTGATCAACTTCAGTACATCTTAAAAATAAGGCATAACTAAGAAAAATGCTTAAAATCTGTCATCAGTCAGGATGTCTACTATAGAACAAATTTTTGCATGAGTCTACCTCAACTGTTTGTGCTCATTTTATGCATCTTTTTAAATTCCTTTTTACAGTGGCTTCTTAGTGTAAGTGAGTCACGACTGCTTATCAGAATTTATGCTGTTATCAGAGTATTTCTCCAGTAATCATAGAGTGTGAAAAGTCACCAAGAAATTTTTTTGCTTTTCTAATGGATATTACTTAATACCAGCAATGCACTTGGGTCTTCCCTTCCATATTTTTACTCTAGATCTCAAAGGAGTACCTGACTTTTATTCTTTTCTTTTCTTGTCTTTTGATAAGTGAGGCTTATCAGCACCTAGTTCATTCTTAAGATTTACTGACATCAGAATTTGATAGATAAAAAACAAAAATCTAGTTTGTGACTTAGTAATAAGATACACAAAGTAAACTTGACTAAGCTCAATATCAGAATCTGCTTGTGTTAATGAGTTTCCACATAAACAACTAATTCAAACATGGGATATCTAGTATGTTAAAGACTACTAGGTCAGCATCTAGCACAATTATCCTCATTAGATTGAATAGTCACAGATCATTCAAAACACTTATCAGACTATATAAATCTACATCAAATAACAATCACCATTTAATAAATTTTCAAATTAAGCACAGATTACACAAAGATAATACAATCTGTAAATACTGATCATAAAGTCTGATGCATGAGAACAAAAAGCTAAGCAGATTTAGAGAAAGAACCTGAAACCATTCCAAGTTCATTTACCAATCTTATAAAAGTATCTTCACATAGTGGTTTTGTGAAGATATCTGCTAGCTGTTGATCTGTTGGAACAAAATACAATTCCACTGTACCTTCATTCACATGTTCCCTTATGAAATGGTACCTAATGCTGATGTGCTTTGTCATTGAGTGTTGAACTGGATTATCTGTCATAGCAATAGCACTTTGATTATCATAGTAAATAGGGATTTTAGAAAATTCTAACCCATAATCCAGTAACTGATTCTTCATCCAAAGAATCTGTGCACAACAGCTTCCTGCAGCAATATATTCTTCTTCTGCAGTTGATGTGGAAATTGACTTTTGTTTCTTGCTAAACCAAGAAACCATTCTGCCTCCAAGAAATTGGCAGCTTCCACTAGTGCTTTTCCTGTTTATTTTGGATCCTGCAAAATCTGCATCTTAGTAACCAATTAGCTTAAAATCTGATTCCATAGGATACCACAATCCTAGATCAGCTGTACCCTTAAGGTACATGAAAATTCTTTCTACAGCTAATAAGTGAGGTTCTCTTGGATCAGCCTGAAATATTGCACAAAGACAGGTAGCATACATGATATCAGGTCTACTTGCAGTTAGATAGAGTAAGGAGCCAATCATACCTCTGTAGTTAGTAATATCTACTGATTTACCAGTAATCATTATCTAACTTGATTGCAGTGGCCATGGGAGTGGATGCAGTTGAACAATCTTGCATTCCAAATTTCTTCAATAAATTTCTGGTATACCTGGATTGACAGATAAAAGTGCTTTCTTCAGATTGCTTGACTTGAAGGCCCAGAAAATAGCCGAGTTCTCTTATCATACTCATTTGATATCTTGACTGCATTAGCTTTGCAAACTTCTCACACAGTTTGGAATTAGTAGAACCAAATATGATATCATCATCATATATCTGTACCAAAAGTAAGTCCTTTCCATGGTTGAGGTAGAATATAGTCTTGTCAATTGTGTCTCTGTGAAATCCACTTTCCAGAAGGAATTGAGCTAAAGTCTCATACCATGCTCTTAGAGCTTGCTTAAGGCCATAAAGTGCTTTGTCAAGCCTGTAGACATGATTGGGAAATTTAGGATCTACAAAGCCTGGAGGTTGTTCAACATATACCTCTTCTTCCAATTCTCCATTGAGAAAAGCACTTTTCACATCCATTTGAAAGACTTTAAACTTCTTGTGAGCAGCATAAGCCAAAAAGATCCTTATGGCTTCTAATCTAGCAACTGGTGCAAATGTTTCATTATAATCAATACCCTCATATTGAGAGTAGCCTTTGGCAACCAGTTTTGCTTTATTCCTTATAATTATGCCATTACTTTTAGTTTTGTTTCTGAACACCCATTTTGTACCAACAACTGATCTGTTCTTTGGTCTTGGCACTAGGGTCCAGACTTTATTTCTTTCAAATTCATTTAACTCTTCCTGCATTGCTTGCACCCAGTCAGCATCTTGAAGAGCTTCTTCCACTTTCTTTGGTTCAATCTGAGATAGAAAAGAATGATAGAGGCATTCATTTGAAGTTGCAGTTCTAGTTCTGACACCTGCTTCAGGATCTCCAATGATTAAATCAGGTGTATGTGCTTTAGTCCACTTCCTTACAGATGGAAGTTGATCTCTAGAACTGGATCCTCCCCCATGATCCATTCTATCTCCATCAGCATTTTATGATGCTCCCCCTGTAGTTATGCTCTCTGAGACTTCAGAAATTGAATTTGATTTTTCAAGAGTTGAAGAATCAGAGCTTCAAGAATTATCAGAATTTGGCTCATCAGAACTAGATGAATCAGAACTTGAAGAGCCAGTGACAGGTTCTGATACTTCTCGAGAGTCTTGAGATGTGGTAGGTTCTTCATCTTGCTCCCCCTGGACATGTGCATTTTCTTTTGGAGCTGTTACCACAGATTCAATGACATCAGAACTTAAACCAACAGAACTTACAGGATTAGGATTTAAGTCATCAGAATTTAAATCTTCATTCTCAAATCTCAGCTGATCATGATCATCAAAGTCTTCAAGTCCAGTAATCTTCTTATTATCAAAAGAGACATTGATTGATTCCATGACAACTCTTGTTCTCAAATTATAGACTCTGAAGGCTTTTGTGGAAAGTGGATATCCAACAAAAATTCCTTCATCAACGTTTAGATCAAATTTGGACAGCTGTTCAGGATGAGTCTTAAGAACAAAACACTTGCAACCAAATACATGAAAGTATTTCATATTTGGCTTCTTCTTCTTCACCATCTCCTATGGTGTTTTCCATGCTTGTTTATAAGTGTAGCATTTTGTTTAAAACAAGCAGTCTGCACAGCTTCAGCCCAAAAATAGGTTGGTAGCTTTACTTCATCAAGCATTGTTCGTGCAGCTTCAATGAGAGTCCTGTTCTTTCTTTCTACAACTCCATTTTGCTGTGGAGTTCCAAGTGCAGAAAATTCCTGTTTGATTCCATGATCTTTGCAGAACTCTTCCATAATTGAATTCTTGAACTCAGTGCCATTATCACTCCATATGATTTTAACAGAATCTTTGATCAATTTATCCAGCTGTCTGACATGGTTAGTTAGGGTAGATGCAGTTTCAGTCTTCTTGTGCAAGTAGTACACCCAATTGTACCTTGTGAACTCATCCACTATAACCATAACATATTTCTTCTTTGCAATAGACATGACATTGACTGGACCAAATAGATCAACATGCAGTAGGTGATAAGGCTCAAGAATTGATGACTCAGTTTTACTCTTGAAAGAAGATTTTCTTTGTTTTGCCTTCTAACATGAATCACAAAGGCCATCAGAAGCAAATACTATTTTTGGAAGACCTCTCACAAGATCTTTCTTTACAAGCTCATTTATATTGTTGAAATTTAAATGAGAGAGTTTCTTATGCCAATTCCAGCTTTCTTCAATTGATGTTCTACTCAACAGATAGATTGTAGAACCATCAGTACTTGTTGAAAGTCTGGCTTCATAAATGTTACCATGCCTGTATCCTTTCAGAACTACTTTGCCTGTTGAATTCCTTATAACTTCACAATGTTCTTCAAAGAAATCCACATGATAACCTCAGTCACAAATTTGACTTATACTCAACAGATTGTGTTTAAGTCCTGAGACAAGAGCTACTGTTTCAATGATGACATTCCCAAGATTGATCTTGCCATATCCCAGAGTTTTTCCAATGTTACCATCTCCATAAGAAACTTCTGGGCCAACTTTCTCCACAAAATATGATAGCAGGGCTTTATTTCCAGTCATATGTCATGAACATCCACTGTCCAGAACTAGGATGTTCTTCCTGTTTCCCTGCAATCACAAAGACCACTAATGGTTAGTTTTAAGGACCCAGACTTGCTTGGATCCTTTGGCCTTTTTAAGTTTGTTAACATTTGCAGCAGATTTAACATCAGAGTTTATGCTAACATTTTTCTTATCAGTATTAACAGTATCAGACTTTGCATCATATTTCACACTAGAATGAATATAAGCAAATTTCTTCAATGAAGGTTTTATCTAATAATAATCATAGTACAAACTATGATATTCCTTACAAGTACAAATGGAATGCCATGTACTACCACAATGAAAACAAGGATTTTGTGGCTTAAACCTAATAGACTGACTCTTAACTCATGACTTAGAAGGTAAGGAGTTTATATTCTTATTCTTCCTGCAAAAAGAAGCCAGATGGTTAGAGTTTCCACAGTTATAGCATTTCTTTCTAGGAGCATTAGGAATAGGCATATAATTGTTGCTTTTATTCACTCCTTCCTTTCCATTCCTATTTTTCCTAGCTGCTTTTGCCTTGTTTATACTGGTAATCTCTTTCAGCTTATGTTTAAGCTGCTTCTTTGTCATTAAGCCTATGTTAACTTCAGTTGGTTTATCCTGTTCTAATTTGTCAGAAGTTGACTCCGCTATCACTTATGTCTCGATATCTTTCATCTTTTCAGAATCAGACTTTACAGTTTTAGCTACAAATTTAACAGGATTTACCTTTGGCTTAGTAGTCTGTTTAACAATAATTGGCTTAACTTGATCAGTTCCTTTTTCACTTTTCTCATCTCCATAACCTAAGCCCTCTTTCCAATTCCCACTACTTAGTATATCCTGAGTTGTTCTGCCAGAGTTAGTCCAAGTCCTGATAATCTCTCTCTCTCTCTCTCTCTCTCTCTCTCTCTTTTTCTAACTCAGTTTTTAGAGATTTATTCATTTTTAGCACTTCATCTCTAACATAGAAAGCATAATCTCTATCATTCTCAATTTGATGGAACATAACTAACTCTTTTTCTAAATAATCATTCCTCTTTTTAAAAGCAAGATTTTCAGAAGTTAATCTTTCACATGTTAAAGTTTGATCTCTATAGCTAATAAACATGGTTTTAAGATATAATCTCAACTCAGTAATATCATCAGTATGAAAGGCATAAGTTGTTTGAGGTACCTTTAACTCAGCAGCATCAGAACTGCTATCAGCATTTGCCATCAAAGCATAGTTTTCCTCATCTTTAGAATCTGAGGTGTCTGTCCAACTTTTATTCTTTGTGAAAAGAGCCTTGCCTTTATCACTCTTTCCTTTCTTGTAGTCAGGAGATATGTGGCCTTTCTCAGCACAGTTGTAGCATTTTATATTTGAGTAATCTCCTCTGTCAGACTTTCCTCCTTTGCCTTCAGATTTTCTGAAACCCTTCTTATCAGAACTTCTACCTTTCCTGGAAAACTTCTTTCCTCTTCTGAATTTCCTGTAGGATATCTTTGTGATACTGATGAGGATCAAGGAATGAATATGTTAATTTGGATTTGGTTATGCGTACTTGTGGTGATGTTCAATTGGAGAGGATGCAAACATGGGTTATGCAGCTTACTTGGACAACAAGGAATAAAGGAGCGATGCATGAAGTTGGACAAGTAGCTGATTATTATATAATTATTAATTCAAATTTTGCTTGCAAGTTTTTACCTTTCACTTGAAAGGGTTTTTCTTGTTTTAAGCACTTAGGATTTTATTTTCCTATTTAGATTTGGTTTTTGTCTTTTTTCTATTCGGATTTGGTTTTTAAATTTGTTTCCTAGAAGGATTCAGATATTGGCTAATTCAAGCTGATATTGAATTTCTCTCGGAATCCTATTGGGTTTGGGTTATTGTCTAAGCCTATAAATACCCTTCTAATGTAATCTTTTAAGGGAGACAATGGATGATATAAAACTTGTGGATCTCTCCACAGAGAAAGAAAAGAAGAAGAAGAAAAGGGATAAGAGAAGAAGAAGATATTTCAAAAGAACACGATCAATCCAGAAACGTGAACTTTGAATCTCAAATTGCTTAGATCAATCCAGAAACTAAGTAATTCGAATCTAACCTTCAAAACAATCCAGTAATTGAAGTTTAGAGAATAGAAAAACTACTCATAGTTTATCTCAAAACACAAGTTTTATATCATCCATTGTCTCCCTTAAAAGATTACATTAGAAGGGTATTTATAGGCTTAGACAATAACCCAAACCCAGTAGGATTCCGAGAGAAATTCAATATCAGCTTGAATTAGCCAATATCTGAATCCTTTTAGGAAACAAATTTAAAAACCAAATCCGAATAGAAAAAAGACAAAAACCAAATCTAAATAGGAAAATAAAATCCTAAGTGCTTAAAACAAGAAAAACCCTTTCAAGTGAAAGGTAAAAACTTACAAGCAAAAATCGAATTAATAATTATATAATAATCAGCTACTTGTCCAACTTCATGCATCGCTCCTTTATTCCTTGTTGTCCAAGTAAGCTGCATAACCCATGTTTGCATCCTCTCCAATTGAACATCACCAAAAGTACGCATAACCAAATCCAAATTAACATATTCATTCCTTGATCCTCATCATTCTCCTCTCCTTTGAAGAAAACTCGTCCTTGAGTTCTAAAGTATTTAAGAATAAGCACATAACGAGGTGATTTCTCGTAGAACTTGAAAGCCTTAAATTTCAATTCCATCAGCAATATCTTTGGAAGTAAACTCGAAAGAATAAGATAGTTTGATGAGATAGGTGAATTCAACAAGTTCTCTACCCCCAGAAAATCTTTGTGTTCCACTAGGATAATGTTGTTTCCCTTGTACACAACCTCTTTAGTTTCGAACGTCTCCTTTAGTATCTCTTGTCCTTCCACAATCTCGTCATGCACAAATTTAGGAGATGCATCTATCTGATCTTTTTCAACAATCAAGACTTTCTCAACAAGTGATTGTCTTTCTTCATGCTTCTCTATTATAGCTTCTTTTGTAACTGGTTCATCCTTTTCATCCAAACTTAATGTAGTCGCCACATGTAACACATGGTAATCAGCAACAAGATCCGCGACATTCTCCACACTGATAAAGTCTTCTTCTTTAGTTTCTTCTGAAAGAGTAAACTCGTGAAGGGAAGACTTCAATTTCTCGTCTTGTTGAAAAGATTCAAATTCCAAAGCAAGATTGCATACATCATTAAATGAGATATATGGACTTGATTTAACCTTTCGATAAATAGGCAAATTCAATCCATGAATAAATCTTCCAATTTTAATTGTTTCTGTCTCCTCCAAGTCACAAATAAGGCGCAATCTATAAAATTCAGAAGTATACTCAGAAACACTCATAGTACCTTGAGAGAGGGATGTCATCTTCATTATACATTCGAATTTATAATGCAAAGGAATATATTTTGCACGAAGTTTCTTCTTCAAAGATGTCCAAGTCATAATCTTTTCTTTTCCAGATCTAACTCTTTTTGTGTTTAGATTATCAAACCACAAGCCTGCTTTCTTTGTAAGTTTAAGCGCTGCAATCTTGAATATTCTCATCTCAGTCCAACCTGTATAAGCAGAAATCTTGTCGACTTGTGTAACCCATTCAACAAAATCATCTATGCTACCTAAACCTGTAAAATAACCAAGATCTATACCAGGATCATAGACTTCATCACTGTCTTTCACCTTAATTAAAATTTTATCCCATGCATCAAACCTCGATTCCGTTGAATTAACAAGCTTTTGAGTACGTTTATCAATCTCATCCAATTTTCCAAGTAATTTTCAGAGCAATTCATCCGTAGCCATAAGAAAAATCTAAAAAAAAATTGGTGAACAGTACCCGTGAACAGTGCGATGAACAGCGCCCGTGAACAGTAACCCCGTGAACAGTACCAATGAACAGTAATTTTATGAAAAGTGCCCCCGTGAACAGTACTCGTGAATTGTAATTTTTTTTTTGAAACCTGGATCTCCCAACAATTAAGAAATTGGAGAAAAAACCTTGGCTCTGATACCAAATTGATGTGGATCTCTCCACAGAGAAAGAAAAGAAGAAGAAGAAAAGGGATAAGAGAAGAAGAGGATATTTCAAAAGAACACGATCAATCCAGAAACGTGAACTTTGAATCTCAAATTGCTTAGATCAATCCAGAAACTAAGTAATTCGAATCTAACCTTCAAAACAATCTAGTAATTGAAGTTTAGAGAAAAGAAAAACTACTCATAGTTTATCTCAAAACACAAGTTTTATATTATCCATTGTCTCCCTTAAAAGATTACATTAGAAGGGTATTTATAGGCTTAGACAATAACCCAAACCCAATAGGATTCCGAGAGAAATTCAATATCAGCTTGAATTAGTCAATATCTGAATCCTTCTAGGAAACAAATTTAAAAACCAAATCCGAATAGAAAAAAGACAAAAACCAAATCCAAATAGGAAAATAAAATCCTAAGTGCTAAACAAGAAAAACCCTTTCAAGTGAAAGGTAAAAACTTGCAAGCAAAATTCGAATTAATAATTATATAATAATCAGCTACTTGTCCAACTTCATGCATCGCTCCTTTATTCCTTGTTTTCCAAGTAAGCTGCATAACCCATGTTTGCATCCTCTCCAATTGAACATCACCACAAGTACGCATAACCAAATCCAAATTAACATATTCATTCCTTGATCCTCATCAGATACCCTTCACCATAAGAGCACACAGCTTCATCATCTCTTCATCAGCATCTACTTCAGGTAGACTTTCAGTTTCTGAATCATCATCATCAGAACTTGATGATTCTGAATCAGACTTTATGATTATAGCCTTTCCTTTTCCTTTCTTTGAGACATCCACTTTGGGGGATTCCTCCTCAGCATTAAGAGCAAATGTTCTTGACTTTCTTCTATGTCTCTTGCTTCTTTGATCCATCTCAAGTTCATAAGTCTTGAGCATTTCATAAATTTCATCAAGAGTAGTTTCATCAAGAGCATATTTGTCTCTTATAATAGTAGATTTCAAATCCCAACTTTCAGGAAGAGCTAAAAGGAATTTTAGATTTGAATCTTCAATGTCATATTCCTTGTCCACCAGTGACAGATCATTCAAGAGTTTGACAAACCTTTCATATAAGTCAGTTAATGACTCATCACTTTTTGAGTCAAAGTGCTCATACTCTTGAGTGAGTATAGTCCTCCTGTTTTTCTTGATTGCATCAGTTCCCTGACACCTTGTCTCCAAAGCATCCTATATCTGCTTTGCAGTCTTGCATTGAATTACCTATTTGACATGACATTATCAATGGCACTATGCAGCAAATGCCTTACCTTTGCATCCTTAGCAATAGATGAGATATTTTCAGCTGTGTATTCACTTTTCTTCTTTGGTATGGTCTTTGCTGGCTGACCTGTAACTATAACAGAGAGCTTGGTTGGCTTACGCGGTCCTTCATAAATTCTGTCAAGGTATTCTGGATCTGTAGCTTCCAGAAACATAGCCATCTTCACTTTCCATATGGGATACTCAGAAGGTCTTAACATGGGAACCCTGATAGTCTCATATCGACTATGGGTTTGAGTCTTTGGAGTTTCTTCAGTTTTGGTGGGCTTGGTTGAATTTTCCGCTTCTTCAGACATGATTGTTTTGGATCTTTACTGTATGTATGTTAACAGAGAGGCTCTGATACCACTTGTTAGGTCACACAACACTGTAGAAGGGGGTTGAATACAGTGTATAATACAATCAAATCGATTTAAAGCACAAGTAACAGAAAACAGATGTATTCGATATAATAAACTCTGTTACAATGGAATTGTTCTCTCTCAGTGATGAACAAATATCACGAAAGCTGCTAGGTTACAATTGTATGATCTTCTCGATGATCGTAATAGAGTAAACCTATGTCTGTGTTTATATAGACACACAATTACAAGATAACTTCTAGTTGATATGGAATATAATTCTGTCTCCTAAAATATATCAACCAGATATCTTATATAATTCTTCTAGTCATCTAACTCTTTCCATGCATATCTTCTTCTTGTATTAGTCTTGATCTTCTTTCTTGTAAATCAGCTTCCTTCCTTAACTGTTAGTCCTCCAGTACTTAAGTTCCTATATCCATCTTCTGATATTATCTTCTGATAATCTAAGTCTTGATATCCTTAAGTCCTGACTTCCAGTAAGTCCTGATTCCAGTAAGTACTGATATTTACTGTTAGTTAAGATCTGAAAACTAAATATGAAACATATTAGACATGACATCTCAAATATATCCAACAATCCTCACTTCCCTGGAATCATGCATATGTATTAACACTACAATGATAAATATTCTACAATGTACTGGATTAAAGACATACACTTCTACTTTCCTGGAAATGTTTATATTACCACTTGAATCATGATGTTTAAGGTTTATGACTAGCAATCACATTTAACAAACTAATTGAAATCTATCCAAACTAACCAAAAAATAATCTTATCTAATCTTCCTAGCCACTTAACACCAATTAATCAAAGAAACCTAATATATATTGTGACGCCCTCCAAACTCGGGTCAGAAGTTTGGGGTCCACAACACACACACACACACACACCATATATAAACATGTTTATGAATATAATAAGATATATGCAATGACCCTACTTACCATATCCAAGGATCGCAACAGTTCAAAGTATGTCCACAAGCCACAATCTTATTTATTACAAACGTACCAAATCCCAAATTTATTAATCTTACATCTGAAGTCAAACTTTATTACAAACTTTTAACACATACTAAACCATACAACTTCTGCAAGCTTATTCTATTTCAACCTGAAAACCTAGCTTGCGCACTCGACTGGGGATCCTCGCCACCACCAGTTTTCTTCTTAACTAGAAAAGAACATAAATAGATTCGCAAGAGTGAGATAACAAGCTCAACAAGTCATAATGACAACACTGAGATTAGATAATGATCAATTGAAATGATATAGGGAGTCAGGTTTCCTGATAAGCAATGATTAGAATTTGATATTCAGTTTCATTTTTAAAAACCAAGGTTAGGCTGCTGATCAGTCACGCACCAACCCCGAGCAAGGCTCCCATCTTTGCTCTATATACTGAATCCAAGGCACGCATTGGCCTAATATGACCACGAATCTAATCCATATTTAAAAAACAATCCAATTTTATAATAATAACATGATAAACAATGTAATTCAATAAACTGAATCATAAACAACATGTATCCTAAAGTATAAGGTGATTTACAACACCATGAAGGTATAACAAGGTAAATAGGAAGATTGACTTTCAATCCCGGGAAAGAATCAGGGTATAGAAGACCAAAGGTTCAAAGGTTACAAGGAATGGTCTTCTATTATACAAGGCATAAAGGTTCGTCTTTTAAGCAATCTTATATCTAGGATCAGTATGTGGTAGATATGTATTTTTGGAGTAGTATCGGATATCCGTGGTTCGTATTTAAGAATTCAAAAATCAATGGTTTACAGGAAATCAGGCTTGCGGCTCAAGATCAATAAGAATCAGGGTTTAGGGTTAAGTACTTCAAAGTACTTGTAATATGAAATAGGAACTACTGGGAATAATTGCAACATAATGAAAAGAGTTCAAAAGTATTCACAATTATACTACAAGAAAATTCAAGGACACTTGCCTTTTTAATTCGCTTTCACTTTACTAAGACTTGATAATTGGTTCCCACTCACTGACAACGTGCTTTCCTTTTCTACATCCCGCTTCCTCTGTTAGACATCACATATACTTGTCAACACTACTTCTCATCTCATTATATTCGATACAAGCTTCTATCAACCCTTCGTTTCACCCAAATCCGACGTACGGATTAAAAGTTACAGCAAAACATTCAAACAACGCACTTACAATCATATTATACAGCAATCAGATCACATATAGCACATAACACATAAGATATTCGATCAAAATAATTTTTCAAAGAAGATTCGGGGTCAAAATGAATTTCCAGATATTTAATACGAATTTATGAACATTTTTCAGAATTAAAATGGGACTCCGAATCATTTTATAAATAAATAATAGGGTTTGAACACCCAAATCTGAATTTAAAATAATTTTATAATAATTATCGAGCCTTGAAAATAATTTTAAATAATATTTTAAAGCTCGAAACACAAGCCCAGCCGGAAGCGACTTGCTTCTATTTTTTAGAATTTTTAAATCCAAATAAATAATTAAATCTAATTATTAGATCAATTAAAATAAATTAATAACTAATTACATTAATTAATTAATTAAAATTTAAATTAATTGACTAATTAAATAATTAATTATCAACTAAAATTAATTAATTAAATAATTAAGATTTATTTTGTAATTAAAAATAATTTTCAGGAAAGAATTAATGAATTTTTGAATTTTAAAAAATAATAAAAATCAAATTCTGAAAATTTTATAAAAAAATATAATTTTTGAAAATAAATAAAACAGAAATCCTGTTTTTATAACCTTCTGAATGCACAGGGACTGGAATGAAAATATTGCAAAAGCTCGGGGGCCTGATTGTAATTTGGCACCGTCGCCGTCTCCGGCCATCGCCAGCGAGCCGACGTGCCCGGAACTTGACAAAAACATGCAGATCAGAAGAACTCAACGAGACGAACTCGATTATGCAAACAAAATCTACAAAAACCTCATCGTTTGTCCGGAATATCAACCAGAAAATCATGTCGCCGCGTGGGATCAGTTTTCCGGCGAGGCTCGATTGGGACAATCCATGAATCGTTTGTTAGCTAGCTATATATCATTCGATTTATTTTTAAACGATCTACATCATGGTGTAATGAATTTCAACCCATAACCCTTGAATCAAAAATGCCTAAATTCCAATTAAGAACATTCAAATACAAAAACCCTAGTTCTTCAATTCGAGAATCAAATAGCAATTTGAACATGCTATTGAACTCCAAATTAGTCATATAATATACCAATCTTACTAGGAAGAAAACATCTACATGATTATGCCATCAAATCATATCAAAAACATCAAGAACAAAAATTCCTAATTTAATCCATAAATAATTCGAATTAAAATAATTAAATAAGAAAAATACCTTGATTTCTGCACTAGAATAGATGATTGATTCAGAAAGAGTTTTCCGAGAGCTTCATTTTGATATGTTGCACGCCCGAATCGGAGTTCGATAACGCCTTCGTTTGTGCGATTGATTTTCAAGAACGCGGTATTTTATTAGGCTTTTCTCTGTGTTTTACTGGTTTATACTTTCTGATTATGATTATACGAGTGAAATGAAATAAGAAAAGGGTTATTTGTATTTACGGAATATTAGTACATTTTGGATCGTGTTGGATCGATAAATATGTTTCTTAGCCGCTAAGTAACTATAAAAACGATCCTATCAGATATCGTTTTGGATAAACATTATCCTGTCTTGGATAAGCATTATCCTGTTTTGGATAATAATTATCCTGTATTGGATAAGCATCAAAGGTTTTGGATAATTATCAAAACCGGGCTTTTATAAAATGCTTTGTACGAAGACAATGTTATCGAAAAGGGATATGGTATCGAAAATTTTGCACCGGGCCGCGCACGGGTCAAACCGTAATCCGGATCGAAAAAGTCAAAACATGGAAAATGTCCTGAATTACCAAATTAGGTTGGGAAGGAGTTTTTGGAAGAGTTTCGGGTTGTAAAAACGTAAAAACGATTGAGGTTGGACGATTCCCGTCTTTATAAAATAATTTTGTAATTATTTAGAAAATAATTAATAAATTCATAAATCAATATAAAATCATATGATACTCCAAAAATTACTAGAAAAATACCTTAATTCTCTATATTTTATTCTGAACATAATAAAATTAACATACCTAGACTTTACCACACATAAACATTCACACAACCACACCAATCATCAAATATTTCACCAAAATTCACATAATAATCACATAATAGTCATTTATTGATAAAAACAATTACACGTCATGTCCCGGATATTACATCCTCCGCCCTTAAAAGGATTTTGTCCTCAAAATCTCCAACTGAGGGTACTTTTCTCGCATATCACTTTCTAACTCCTAGGTTGACTCTTCAACCTTTGGGTTTCTCCGCAATACTTTTACTAAATTAACAACTTTATTTATCAATATCTTTTCTCTCTTTTCTAGAGTCTCTATTGGATTCTCTACATATGATAAATCTGCCTGAAGTTCTATTGGCTCATACTCGATTACATGCCTAAAGTCTGGATTATACTTCTTAAGCATCGATACGTGAAAAACATTATGAATATGCGTGCGGGGGTAACGCCAATTCATATGCTACCTTGCCTACACGTTTCAAGATTTCAACAGGTCCAACATATCTAGGACTCAGCTTTCCTTTCTTTCCGAATCTAGATAGTCCTTTCCACGGTGACACTTTCAGTAACACTAGATCCCCTTCTTCGAATTCCATATCCTTTCTGGATTGGTTTGTATATTTCCTTTGACGATCTTGCGCTGCAATTAGCCTTTTATGAATGATCTCAACAACTTCCTTTGTCTTATATACCAACTCGGGTCCAAGTATCTTACGTTCTCCGACTTCGTCCCAATATATCGGTGATCGACATTTGCGTCTATAAAGAGCTTCATAGGGAGGCATTCCGATACTGGCATGATAACTGTTATTGTAAGAAAACTCCACTAAGGGCAAATGCTCATCCCAATTTCCTTTGAAATCAATGGCACACATACGTAACATGTCTTCAATTGTTTGGATTGTTCTCTCGTTTTGGCCGTTGGTCTGCGGATAATAGGCCATACTCATATTCAACTTAATTCCCAAACATTCTTGAAAACTTTTCCAAAATCTTGAATTAAATCATGGATCTCAATCAGACACAATAGACACAAGCTCCCCATGACATACTACTATTTCCTCCAAATACATATGAACCAACTTATCTAGTGAAAATCTTTCATTAATAGGCAAGAAATGCCTGATTTTGTTAGTCTGCCCACTATAACCCAAACAGTATCGTGGTTCGCTTTTATCCTTGGTAAGCCAACTATAAAATCCATAACAATATGCTCCCACTTCCACTCTGGAATCTCTAGTGGCTGTAATAATCCCCTTGGTCTCTGGTGCTCTGCCTTGACCCTCTGACACGTATAACATTTACTAACCCATTCCATAATTTCTCTCTTCATGTCTGGCCACCAATAATTTTCCTTTAAATCTCTGTACATCTTGGTACTTCCGGGATGGATTGAATACTTTGAGTTATGAACTTCCTATAGAATTTCATTCTTCAATTCTGTCACTGGTGGAATCCAAATTCTGGAAGAAAATCTGAGAATATCTTGATCGTCTTTTTGAGTGCATAACTCTTCTCCAACCAAACGAATGATATCTTGATCCATTATTTCCTCCTGGCATTTTCTTATCCTTTTTAACGATTCTGGCTGAAAAGTCATACTATACATCTTTGCTTCATCAAGCTTACAAATTCTAACTTCCCACTTTAATTCCTGAAATTCTCTGTATAACTCTTCAGGTATCGTCAACATGTTCAGTCTTTCCTTTCTGCTTAACACATCTGCCACCACATTTTCTTTTCCTGGGTGATAGTTAATCGTGCAATCATAGTCTTTGATCAACTCCAACCATCTCCTATGTCTCATGTTAAGCTCCCTTTGCGTGAATATGTACTTCAAACTCTTATGATCCATATAAATCTCGCATTTTTCTCCATATAGGTAGTGTCTCCAAATCTTCAAGGTGAATACTATCGCTGTTAGTTCCAAGTCATGAGTAGGATACTTCTGTTCATGAGGTTTTAGTGGTCTAGACGCACATGCAATGACTTTATCGTGCTGCATCAAAATATAACCTAATCCCTTATGAGAAGCATCACTATATATTACGAAATTTCCTTGATCATCTGGAAGTAACAAAACAGGTGCCATGATTAATCTCTTCTTTAATTCTTGAAAACTTTCTTCGCACTTCTCATTTCATATAAACTTCTCATGTTTCCTGGTAAGCTTCGTCAAAGGCGTCACAATCTTCGAGAAATATTAAACAAATCATCGATAATATCCTTCCAGTCCTAATAAACTTCTCACTTTTATTGGTATTTTTGGCCTTTCCCAATTCATAATAGCTTCAATCTTCGCTGGGTCCGCTTTGATCCCTTCGCTACTGACTATATGTCCTAAAGTGGACTTCTTGTAACCAAAACTCACACTTTGAAAACTTGGCATATAACTTCTTATTTCTCAAAATTTCCAAAGCTATCCTTAAATGCTCCGCGTGGTCATCCGTTGACTTTGAATAAATCAAAATATCATCATTAAACACAATTACAAACTTGTCCAAATATTCTTTGAAAATTATGTTCATCAAGTCCATAAATGCAGCCGGGGCATTGGTCAATCCAAAAGACATCACTAAGAATTCATAATAACCGTACCTTGTTCTGAAAGTTATCTTTGGTATATCTTCAGGTTTGATCTTCAATTGGTGATATCCGGATCTCAAATCAATCTTAGAGAAGTACTTGGCTCCTTTCAGCTGATCAAACAAATCATTGATTCAAGGTTATGGATACTTGTTCTAGATCATAAGCTTATTGAGTTCTCGATAGTTGATGCATAACCTCATGCTTCCGTCCTTTTTTTTAACAAATAGTACCGGTGCACCCCATGAGGCTACACTGGGTCTAATCACTCATTTATCCAATAATTCTTGCAATTGCTTTGCCAATTTCTTCATTTCCACTGGCGCCATTCTGTATGGGGCCTTAGATACTGGTTTCGTTCCAGGTGCTAAGTCAATTTCAAATTTAATTTCTCTATCCGGAGGAAGTCCTAGTAATTTGTCTGGAAATACGTCTGGAAATTCATTTACCACTGGAATGTCTTCCAGTTTTGCTGGCTCCTGACTTCTGTCTATCACATAAGCAATGAAATGCTCGCATCCTTGCCGTAATAACTTCTTAACTTGAATCATCATCAAGAACTTTTTCTCTTGTCTCTGACCTCTAAACGTCATCACTTTCTCGTCTGGCATTTTCAAGATTATTTTCTTATCACGACAGTCTATATGAGCATCATGCTTAGATAGCCAGTCCATTCCTAAAATAACGTCAAACTCTCCTAACTTAAATGGTATTAAGTCAGCATCAAACTTATGGCCAGAAATCTCAATCTCACAGCTCTTACACCCTTGGTTAACAAATACTTTACTAATTCTACCATCATAATCTCACTTAACAATTCAACTTATCAATAAAACCATGAGAAATAAATGATCGAGTTGCTCCCGAATCAACTAGCACTTTAGCACATAAGGAGTTCAGAGTAAGCGTACCTACCACAACATCAGTGTCCATGATAGCATCCTTCACAGACATGTCATAAACTCTAGCTCTAGAAGGTTCATTCACTGTTGGAGTAGCTCCCATGACACGTAATGTGTTGTTGACTGGAACTGGTGCCTTACAATCCCTGGCTATGTGTCCTGGCTTCCCGTACTTAAAACAAGTAAATCCAATTGCTAGAACCTTGCCTGCCTGATTCTTGGTAGGCCGGTCCTTGTTGACTGGCTCTCTGGCTGGCTGATTATGACACTTCTTTGAATAGTGCCCCTTCTGGTTGCATCTGTAGCAGACCACATTCAACTTGTTGCAAACTCTACCATGTTTCTTTCCACAGACTTGACAGTCTGGTATAACTGGCCTCTGCTGGGTTGGCTGGTTCCCAATGGCTAGGAGGTTACCTTGGCCTCCGTTGCCTGCATTCTATCTGTTAAAATTTCTTCCCGGCTGGAACTTGCCCTTCGTCTGATTAAAATTTAAAAACTTCCCTGCTTGGGACTGTCCTTCACTTCCCTCAAACTTCCTCTTCTTACCTTCCTTCTCCTTTTGAGACATTTCACTCTCCGTCTCCGTAATTATAGCCTTCTACATAACTCCCGCATTCGTATCCAACTCAAATATGGTCACCTTCCCTCAAATCCATGGCTTGAGTCCTTGTTGAAACCTCTTAGCCTTCTTTCTATCAGTGTCCACATATGATGGCCCAAACCTGGACAACTCCTCAAACTTACTTTTATAATCTGCCACTGACATATTTCTCTACTTTAGCTCCAGAAACTTCAACTCTATTTGATCCTGAACAAAGTGAGGGAAATACTTCTCTAAAAATAACTCCTTGAATCTATCCCACGAAACATCATCTGTACCTTCTAACATCTTAACAGTTCCCACCAGTAGGTGGTTGCATTCCTCAGGTAGTAAGTTGCAAACTCAGTCTTCTGCTCCTCTCTTACTTTAACTAAGGCAAATGCCTTTTCAATTTCCTTCAACCAGACTCTTGCCTTAATAGGATCTACAGATTCCTTAAACTCTGGTAAATTTACCGCCTGAAAGGTCTTAAAGGTTACCTGAGGGTTGGTCTGCCTCTGATGTTGTTGAGTCAGGTGAACTATTTGTTGAGCCAAGATCTGAAGAATCTGGGCTACAGTTGGGTCTATGGGACCTGGGTTCGCATTTTGGTTGTTGCTGTCTTGGGTGTTATTGTTGGTTTCTTCATTCTGGTTGGTTGGATGGGTATTTCTTCTTAGAGGCATTTTCTGTAAAGAATCAAACAACTTATTTAGCCTTTAAATCAAAACCTTTTTTATGAAAAGATTTTGTAAAACAGAAATATCTCTTTTTGAAAACATTTTCAATAGTTGAACTTAGTAAATTGCATGCTTCTTTACAGAATGTAAACAATTAAGGGAAAAGGGTACATGTTATCACAAGAGTTTTATAACTGGTGTAGTAAGATAAAATAGGTATGGTAAAGTAAATGACAATGCTGGAAAGGAAATGTACTGATATATATCAAAGTTTGGTGGTACAAGCACAAAACATTTTATTAAAGGCAAAGGTACAACAGACCTACTCCTTAGTCAGCAAGTCTAGATTATTCACGTTCTCACCAAAAGTCTGATAATACATATTACACACTATTTTACATATATCACTTATCACATCATTCCTGTCGTTTAGCGTTATGGAAACTTTAGTCCACCAAGCCTTTCCAAATCCTCCCATGCTTCTCTGGCCCACCCCCTAAGAGTATCTGGGGCTGCATACTCGAAAATATCTCCATAAAGTCTAGCCTCAATATTTTTCTGGTCACCTGAATCTCATTCCGAAGCTTCTTTACTTTCCTATCAACATCTATAGTCCTTATGATGTGCTGTAACTGCTGAATCTGGGCCAACAAGGCCTCTCGCTCTAGCAGAAGAGCCTCATACTTACGGTAGGGAACAGGGTATGGATTAAACTAAAAAGATGCACCCGCCGCCGAAAGTCTGGTAGAGTCAGAATCAGTAGGTGGGGGTCCTCGAATAGGTGGTTTCACTCCAGGAAGTGGAATAGCTTACAACGATGCAACCGTCATAACTGGTACTATAGCTTACATTGGTGGAAGAGCAGGGCGTGGATCAGCTGACGATCCTATGACTAAAGGTTCTGAGTGATCAGTTGATATCGAAATAAAGGAATCTTCCATTTTCGCTATCTGAAAATTACGCTGCTAGATAAGAATCTCGAATCTCGCCACGAATCATACTAAAACCTATTATTTAGCCACACTCAACCACTCGACATTCTATTTTTCCATTTCTTAATTCTAATCTTAACCCTCTACCCATTACCGACATTCTAGGCTTGTGGCAGTGACTTTATACCTTAGCTCTGATGCCAAACCTGTGGCGCCTTCCAAACCCGGGTCAGAAGTTTGGGGTCCACAACACACACACACACCATATGTAAACCTGTTTATGCATATAATAAGATATATGCAATGACCCTACTTACCATATCCACGGATCGCAACAGTTCAAAGTATGTGCACAAGGCACAATCTTATTTATTACAAACATACCAAATCCAAAATTTATTTATCTTACATCTGAAGTCAAACTTTATTACAAACTTTTAACACATACTAAACCACACAACTTCTGATAGCTTATTCCATTTCAACCTGTAAACCTAGCTTGCACACTCGACTGGGAATCCTTGCCACCACCAGTTTCCTTCTTAACTGGAAAAAAACATAATCAGATTCACAAGAGTGAGCTAACTAGCTCAGCAAGTCATAATGGCAGCACTGAGATTAGATAATGATCAATTGAAATGATATAGGGAATCAGGTTTCTTGATAAGTAATAATTAGAATTGGATATTCACTTTCATTTTTAAAAACCAAGGTTAGGTTGCTGATCAGTCATGCACTAACCCCGAGCAAGGGTCCCAGATTTGCTCTATATACTTGATCCAAGGCACACATTGGCCTATTATGACTATGAATCTGGTCCGACCACGAATCTGGTCCATATTTAAAAAAACAATCCAATTCTTTAATAATAACATGATAAACAATGTAATTCAATAAACTGAATCATAAATAACATTTATCCTGAAGCATAAGGTGATTCACAACACCATGAAGGTATAACAAGGTAAACATGAAAATTGACGTTTAATCCAAGGAAAGAGTCAGGGTGTAGAAGACCAAGGGTTCAAAGATTACAAGGAATGGTCTTCTATTATACAAGGCATAAAGGTTCTTCTGTTAACCAATCTCATATTAATGATCAGTATGTGGTAGATATGTATTTGTGAAGTAGTATTGGATATCAGTGGTTCGTATCCAAGAATTCAACAATCAATGGTTTACAAGAAATCAGGCTTGCGGCTCAAGATCAATAAGAATCAGGCTTTAGGGTTAAGTACTTCAAAGTACTTGAAATATAGAATAGGAACTACTGGGAATAATTGCAACATAATGAAAAGAGTTCAAAAGTATTCGCAATTATACTACAAGAAAGTTCAAGGACACTTGCCTTATCAATTCGCTTTCACTTTACTAACAATTGACAATTGGTTCCCACTCACTAACCACATGCTTTCCTTTTCTATATCTCGCTTCCTCTGTTAGACTTCACATATACTTATCAACACTACTTCTCATCTCATTCTATTCGATACAAGCTTCCATATACCCTTCGTTTCACCCAAATCCGACGTACGGATTAAAAGTTATAGCAAAACATTCAAACAACGCACATACAATCATATTATACAGCAATCAGATCACATATAGAACATAGCACGTAAGATATTCAATCAAAATAATTTTTCAAAGAAGATTCGGGGTCAAAATAATTTTTCAGATATTTAATACGAATTTATGAAAATTTTTCGGAAATAAAATGGGACTGCGAATCATTTTATAAATAAATAATAGGGTTCGAACACCCAAATTTGACTTTAAAATAATTTTATAATAATTATCGAGCCTTGAAAATAACTTAAAATAATATTTTAAAGCTCGAAACTATTTTCGGAAATTTTAAATCCAAATAAATAATTAAATCTAATTATTAAATCAATTAAAATTAATTAATAATAAATTAAATTAATTAATCAATTAAAATTTAAATTAATTGACTAATTTAATAATTAATTATCAACTAAAATTAATTAATTAAATAATTAAGATTTATTTTATAATTAAAAATGATTTTCAGGAAAGAATTAATGAATTTTTGAATTTTTTTAAAAAAATTTATAAAAGAAAATATAATTTTTGAAAATAAACAAAACATAAATCCTGTTTTTATAAACTTCTGAAAACACAGGGACTGGAATGAAAATATTGGAAAAGCTCGGGGGCCTGATTGCAATTTGGCACCGTCGCCGTCTCCGGCCACCGCCGGTGAGTCGACGTGCCCATAACTCGACAAAAACATGCAGATCAGAAGAACTCAAAGAGACGAACTCGATTATGCAAAAAAAATCTAGAAAAACCTCGTCGTTTGGCCGGAAAATCACGCCGCCGGGTGGGAACAGTTTTCCGGCGAGGCTCGATTAGGACAATCCATGAATCGTTTGTTAGCTAGCTATATATCATTCGATTTGTTTTTAAACGATCTACAACATGGTGTAATCAATTTCAACCCATAACCCTTGAATCAAAAACGCCTAATTTCCAATTAAGAACATTCAAAGACATAAACCCTGGTTCTTCAATTTGAGAATCAAATAACAATTTGAACATGTTATTGAACTCCAAATTAGTCAGATAATATACCAATATGACCAGGAAGAAAAGATCTACATGATTATGACATCAAATCATATCAAAACCATCAAGAACAAAAATTCCTAATTTAATCCATAAATAATTCAAATTAAAAAATTAAATAAGAAAATTACCTTGATTTCTACACTATAATAGATGATTGATTCAGAAAGAGTTTTTCGAGAGCTTCGTTTTGATATATTGCACGCCCGAATCGGAGTTCGATAACGCCTTCGTTTGTGCGATTGATTTTCAAGAACGCGGTATTTTATTAGGCTTTTTTCAGTGTTTTACTGGTTTGTACTGTCTAATTATGATTATATGAGTGAAATGAAATAAGGAAAGGGCTATTTATATTTACAGAATATTAGTACGTTCTGGATCATGTTGGATCGATAAATACGTTTCGGAAGAGTTTCGGGTTGTAAAAACATAAAAACGATAGAGGTTGGACGATTCCCGACTTTATAAAATAATTTTGTAATTATTCAGAAAATAATTAATAAATTCATAAATCAATATAAAATCATATAATACTCCAAAAATTACCAGAAAATACCTTAATTCTCTATATTTTATTCTGGACATAATAAAATTAACATACCTAGACTTTACCACACATAAACATTCACACAACCACACCAATCATCAAATAATTCACCAAAATTCACATAATAATCACATAATAGTCATTTATTGATAAAAACAATTACACGTCATGTCCCAGATATTACATACATATCATACACAATTAAACAGACAACTAGGCGTGCCAATATCTAATTAAGACCTATGACTTAATATTCCTAAATATGTCAATTTCAATTACTAACACAAATTTCATATCATCATCATTATCCCTTGGACGCTTTCGTCAACGTTCGAGACATAACAATTTCTGTGTTTGTAGTTAAAAAAATACAATTACTAACGTAATTCTATCTAAGTTAACAAGCCCAAAATATATACAAGTTCAAACATAAAATCAAAGAGGTACTTAACTAAAACCAACAGTTATAGAAATAAAGCACAGAATGACACAAATGAACGATAATTTAAAGAGAAAATGTATAATATACTAACCTTTGAGCTAATTTCTCTTTCGAACTGCAAAAAAAAGTCAATAAAATCATTATTTTCAAATATCAAACATATGTATCAGACCAATGTCTTGCGTGTGTGACAAGATTGAATTTATTAGGTATTTCTATACACATATATTCAATCAATTAGTTATTATATGTATACACAAACACGCATAACATACCTCATGTTGATTGATGAAGTAAGCAAAAATAAAGAGTGAAGAGATGGAGGGAGAGAGGGAGAGAGGGGGAGAGAGTGAAACCAGAGAGAGGAGAGGGAGCGAGACCAGAGAGAGAGAATAGATTGAGAGAGAGCCGATTGGGAGAGACTTGGGAGAGAGTGATGTCGAGCGTCTGTTTGAGTAATTGGGCTAAACTTCATTTCAAATGACATGTTTAAAATTGGTATTCCAAATTCACAGTTATGGGCTTTAGTTTTAAATAGATAGAATTTAGGCCAAATCCAAATTCAAATCTCTTACCTATCCAAACAATAAATTTGAGTCAAATTCAAAATTTAAAATGAAATGGGGCTATCCAAACAGTCCATTATTTAATTTATATTTTGAGATCATATTAATTTTCTTTTTAATAAAATATTATAATTCACTATTTATACTATATAAATCACATTATTTTTTAAAAATAATGTGGCAAATTATATAAAAAATCCAGATTTAAACAAAAGCTAGTCTCATTATAATGATACAAATTAAACAAAGTCCTCCAGTTCTTCGCGTTAAAAACCCAAATTTTGAGTAAATTTTATATGATCCTAATAAAATTATTTTCTAATATAAATAATTATATCAAATTGTATAGAAATTTAGATCAAATTCTAAATTTTCTAATTAAATTTCGGATAAAAGGATAATTTTTAAAAAGAAAACTCCAAATTAAATAAATCAAAATAGATACATTATTAATAAAATAATTTTGAATAAAAAACTTTATTATCAAAATAATTTTAATAATTTGATAATACATTATTATTATTAAAATTAAATAAACTAGTATTATAGTAATATAAAAATTCTAACTTGTAAACAAGTTTTTCTATTATTAGATAATTATGTCTAAAAAAATTACTTGATAAATTATTAGATAATTATGTCAAAAGGGTTACCCGGGGAAAAAGCAGGGAACGAAGAAAAATTCAAATTTCCTATAGTGTCGGCATTTTGTAATGTGACGCTATAAACGTAATCTATAGTGTCGGTTACTGATGCCCGATACTATAAATGTAATCTACAGTGTCGGTTCCCTGTGACCGCCACCTTAAACTTCATCTATAACATCAGCTTTTAATAGACCGACGCTATAAAGTCATCATAGGTGTCGGTTTCTAATTGACCGACATTTTTTACATCTTACAACGTCGGTTGAGTTGACAACCGACGCCACAGAACTAGAATAAATGATAATAAATGTCGGTCTAACATACAACCGACGCCTAAGATAATTAAAGGTAACGGTTCCTCATACAACCGACGCCCAAAGTGTGACGCTATAAAGCTTTTTTGTACTAGTGTATCTCTAAAGCTTTCCATTTCTGGCTTAGTGTATTTTTGCAAATCCTGTGAATCTGTGACTTTCCTCTGCCAGTTAATCTTGGCCTTTGATCTTGTACACTTCAAGCTACTTTGGTAGACTTTTCAATCTAAGTGATTAAATCGTTTGTTGTTTGATAATCCTTAATATTTAACTTGTATGCATTCTATACTTTGAGCATCAAGTTGAGATCTCAAGTTTGGTGTATAGAGAACCGACATCTCGATAAGTGTTTTGACATGTCGAGGTCTCCAAGTTCTCTATAAGTAAATTTGGCTTGTCAAGGTCTCTGAGTTCTCGATAGGTAACTTTGACTTGTCGAGAACTCTGAGTTCTCTATAAATAAACTTGGCTTGTCGACGTCTCTTGTAACGCCCTCCAAATTCGGGATCTAGATCTGGGGGTTACTTGCCAACTACCAACATAATTAAACCTGCACACTAATTATATAAATATATATCCATCCCCTTTATACTACTACTCAGGATCTTTAAGGTTTAGGTATGAAGACAGGAACAAAACACTACTTTTGTTACAATCCTAAATTCAAAGTCTTACAAAGTTCTCTTTATTACAAACCAGTTATCTAAACATGTTTTAAAACTAAATTCATTTTATTCAAACACTTATTACATCTATCTACACTACACATGCTCAGGAAGTTTAAAGCTTTCCCCTTGAATCATGATTAGCACTCTTGGTGCCAGAGGGTCCCGCCTTTTGACTCACTTCTTTATTACTCGGGTGCGAATGGGTTTCATTTTTTGCTAAAATAAAGTGAGTAACAACAAAAAGGGTGAGCCATAATTGCTCAGCAAGTCTACAATATGTATATAGTACCTAAGAAAATTAAATGAATCTGATATGAATCAGTAAATCAGATTCTATATGTATCTGTGTATCTCTGTAAAGGATAAAGAAGGTCGCTATCGGCGATTATCAATAAACTAGACTAGACACAAACTATCATAGTACTATAATATGCTGATCAGTCTGATATAGCACGGATCTATGCCATTCACATAGACCCACATCATAACAAGGTGCCCAGGCTCAATTCTGGCCTCCGTAATTAATTCAAGGGTCTAGTTTGTTCCTGGCCCTAATCGTAGCCATCCAATCCATATGTAAGCATCCGTAATAATCGGTGTGCTTCGATGTTATCTTAACAACAAAATATAAATCATGATATAGATATTGCATGATCTATTTGAATATGAATAGAGTATTCAATGTATCAAGAGTAATCAGGAATCAAAATGCAAGTGTGATCAAAAGAACAGTAATTGTGTATCAGTGTATATGAATAGGAACTATCAGTATTCATTAAATCAGGAATTTGAATAAGATAAAGCAATTCACTATTCTCGGTTTAGAACAGGGGAAAAACTTGCCTGATACGTGATCTACCTCAAGTTTATCACAATTCTCTAACACTGGCTTGAGCTGCCTTGATGGATTCGCATCTATCAAAGAAAGATACTAATTTAGTTGACTCATACCTTAATCGTATATCAATCTGAATACACGTGGCTCATATCGTCTACTCGTACGATTATAACTAACTCGTATAATAATTAACCAACACATAAGTCATATAGTCCCTCTATGTTTTAAAAATATTTTAGGATTGCAATCGAATCAGTATTCGTATTATCGAACAATATCTGCTCGTTCCCTAATTTTTACAATTTATTAGACTCATATTTCTAATTAATCGGATCTATAAATAGATAGATATGAAAATACGACTCATTTCCGAAAGAAATTAAGATTTAAAAGTATTTTTCTGAGTCTAGGAGCTTTTGTTTTGATTGAAACAGATAAACAGTTCAAATAATAATCAATAATTAAGAATAAGTCAATTATTATTCAAAATAATTAATTATTTAAATTAATCAAGCATCAAATATATTTTTAAATAATTATTTAGGAAAAATCAGAATTAAAAATGAGTTTTCCATAATTTTTGGAATTAAAAAAAAATTAAAACAAATTATTTAAATAAACTGATTAATTATCAAAATAATTAATCAATTCTAAATAAATTATAAATAATAATAAACAAATAATATTTTGGATTTCTGAAAATAATAAAAATAATTCAGATTTATTTATAAAATAAATCAGCTAAGTAATTAAATTAATTAATCGATTTATTAAATAAATAAAAATTGAATTTTAGAATTTAAAAAAATAAACATAAAATAAAAATCGAAAACATGTTTTTGAAATTGAAATTGGGGAAAACCAGATCAAAACCGGGTTTCAAACCGGGTTTGACCTCGGGTCCCCAAGAACACGGTCGTGTCTTCGGCCGGTCTGAAATCCGACAACATAACCCCCGGTTTTCGACCATCATTTCTCGATCAAATCGAGTTGGTTTTGATCGATTCAAACATTAATTTCACTCCATAGCACCTCAACAACACAACCCTGTCGACCTTTTGCAATAATCAACCATCAATTATAGTCCATAACCCACATAACCGATTCTCTGACCAAATCAAATCAATATCCGGTTAAACATCTAAATTCCTTATTTGTACATGAAATTACGTGTTTAATATGTAAAATTAAAGCCATAAACTAACACAATCAAACCCCTATACTCAAACATATCTCAGGTATCTCTAAAATAAAAAATGATTAAATAAAATTTTATATAAACACTAGAATTCGAATTACATTCATTAGCTATCGTTTGATGAAATTAAGCACATAAGTCGACTGTATATCATCACCTAAAGTTATATCAACAATCAAATCAATCAAATAACCCTAGAATAAAAAAGCCCTAAATCAACCAAGAACCCTAGAAATCGAAATTGATAAAATACCACAAATTAAAACATGAAATTGATTACAAAAACTGATAGAATAGATCAAGACTTTTGATTTGAGTACTTAAATCATAGAATTCGAAGCTCATAATCGATCAAAATCACTGATTGAATTCTTGACCCGAATTTGAAACCCTAATCCGAATTCCAGAGAATTTTGGAGAATTTTCTGATTATTATATAATTAATTAATAAAAATATGGCTATTTATAATTAAAAAACTTATACCCCTAATTAAAATTAAGGCCCTAATTATATTTTTTTATAAAATTAATTGGCCTTTATTTAATAATTAATGGGGAATAATTTTTAAATTTTTAATATCAAATAAATGCAAAATATATGCCAAAATTTCTCAAAAATTATGAATAATTCAAAAATGCAAAGAAATGTAATATTTGAAAGTCCCATGATTTTATAAAAAATAAAATATGATTTTGTGGGGGTTTTAGCACATGTAGGGGCCCGAAAAAGTCATTTTTCGCAAAACGAAAAACTTTCTAAATTAACTGGATGTTCAGAATATCAATATGGTATAAATCATACTAGGCAAAATAAGGCCAATTATTTTATATGAAATATCAGTTATTAAAACAAAGTTTGGGCCGTATAACTTTTGATCAAAAGCATTTAACTTGCAATAAAATTCCCGATAAATACCCGAAAAATATCTCGAACTACACGAAACACATACAACACATAACATCTAATACTTTACGACCAAACACACTTAATGATATAATAAAAAACATAATACACCTTTATTATGATATTAAACAGTCGTAATTTCTCAGTCGTTACATCCTTCCCCCTAAAAGGATTATGTCCTCAAAATCTCGCTAAAAAAATAAATGGGGATACTTTTCAAACATTTCACTCTCAAGCTCCCAGGTTGACTCTCCAACCACAGGGTTTCTCCATAAAACTCGTGATATTGGTATCAACTTATTTTTAAATACTCTCTCCTGCCGATCTGGAATTCTTATTGGCTGCTTTACATATGACAAATCATCTTGAATCTCTATCGGCTCATACTCTATTACATGCCTCGAATCAGGATTATATCTCTTAAGCATTGATACGTAAAACACGTTATTAAACTGCTGCATATGGGCCGCTAAGGCTAACTAATATGCAACCTTTCGTACTTTTTATAATATCTCAAATGGAACAACGTATCGTGGTTTTAGTTTACCCTTCTTTCCAAATCTGGTCAATATTTTCCGCGGTGAGACCATTAGTAATACAAGTTCTCCTTCCTTGTATTCCACATCCTTTCTAGTCTGATCCGCATATTTCCGTTGTCGGTTCTGCGCTGCTTCTAGTCGTTTTTGAATAAGTTCCACATTTTCTTTAGTCTTTTGGATCAATTTTGAACATAAAATCTTACATTGACCAACTTCTTCCCAGTATACTGAAGATCTGCATTTTCTTCCGTATAAAGCTTCATAAGGGGGCATTCCAATGCTGGCATGATAGCTGTTGTTATAAGAAAATTCTACTAACGGTAAATGTTCATCCCAACTGCCTTCAAAATATAATGTATATACTCGTAGCATATCTTCGATTGTCTAGATTATTGTTTCACTTTGACCGTCTGTTTGTGGATGATATGCGGTGATCATATTTAATTTAGTGCCCAAGCTTTCCCGAAATTGTCTCCAAAATCTCGAATTGGAATGAGGATCTCGATCATACACGATTGATAAAGGAACTCTATGTCGCATCACAATTTCCTTGAGATATAAGTGCACTAACTTGTCAAGTGAAGATCTTTCGTTGTTCGGGAGAACATGTGCTAACTTTGTTAGTCTGTCGAAAATAACCTAAATTGCATCATGATTTGCCCTGGTTCTTGGAAGTCCTACTACGAAATCCATCGCAAGATGATCCTGTTTCCATTCCAGAATATCGAGTGGTTGTAGTAATCCGCTTAGATGTGACACCCTCCAAACCCGGGTCAGAAGTTTGGGATTTACAACACACACACACACTCAATATATATACCTGCTTATAAAAGTAATATATGTAAAGACTTTACTTACCATAACCATGGATCGCAACAGGTTAAAGTATAAAAATAAGCCACAACCTTAACTTTTATTACATCGTACCAAATCCCAACTAGTTCCGCTTATAACTGATAATGATATCATTCTTACAATCTTACATAACTCATCTACACTATAAAGCTCCTGCTAACTCGGTCCATCTTATCCTGGAATCCTAGATCACACACTGGACTGGGAATCCTCGTTACCAACAATTTATTTTCCAACTGTAAAATAACATAACAGATTTATAAGAGTGAGCCAACTAGCTCAGCAAGCCATAATAGCAATAACTGAGGTTCAACAATGATCAGTTGAAATGATTCATAAGAATCAAGTTTTTAGATAAGCAATAAATAGAATTAGATATTCTTTTTATTTTCTTAAAAACCAAGGTTAGGCTGCTGATCAGTCACGCATTAACCACGAGCAAGGCTCCCAGCTTTGCTCTATATACTGGATCCAAGGCACGCATTGGCCTAATATGACCACGAATCTGGCCTGACCATAAATCTGGTCCACATTTAAAAAACCATCCAATTCTAAAACAATTCAATATGATAACTATTGCAATTCAATAAAAATGGAATCATGATTAACATTGACAAAATATTTATCTCAGAGCATAAAATATTTCACAAGTATCAGCAGGGTATATCAAGGTGTAAATATGAAGAATGGCTTTCTGCCTGATAAAGAATAAAGTATCTGAAGAACAATGGATCAATGATAATACAAGGTATAGGTCTTTGGTATGATACGGTATTCTAGGGTGTATAAGTTTCTGTATGCTCAAGAAATTCTGTTGAAATACTTGCTTCATGATGTGTATGTATTTGTGCAATAGTATTGTATTTGTATGGTTTAGTATCTGGGAAATCAACCGTTGGTGATTTACAAGAAATAAAACGCACATCTCAAGTTTAATGATATGATCAGGGTTCAAGGTTGAATAGTTAAAGCGCTTGCAATATAAAACAAGATTTATTTTGAATACTAGCAACATGTTATGAGAAATTTCAGAAAGTATCTGCAATATATCTCGAAGAAAGGTTTAGAAGGACTTGCCTTATCACAGATGATTTCCATCTTTACTTGTACACATCTAAGAGTTTTACTTTTCAATCACTTTCCTTCTTTTTCTATGCCTTGCTTCTATTCGTTAATCAGTTGCCTTTTCTTTCTACGGTTCAATTCTATCTATGGATCACTGACTTTCTTTTTCTATACCTCGCTTACTCTGCTAGGCATCACAAGCATCTATCAAAACTCAATCTCATACTATTCTAGTTGTCACATGGACGTTATAAGCTTTTATCTACCCTTCGTTTTACCCAAATCCAATTTACGGATTAAAAGTTATGACCAAAATAGTCAAACAACAACCATATAAGCATATAACATATCAGTCAGATAGCACGTAGCACATAACACGCAAGATATTCAATTAAAATAATTTTTCAAAGAAGATTCAGGGTCAAAATGATTTTTAGGTATTTAATACGAATTTTTAAACATTTTTCAGAATTAAAATGGGACTCTAAATCATTTTATAATTAAATAATAGAGTTCGAACACCCGAATATGACTTTAAAATAATTTATAATAATTATCGAGCCTTGAAAATAATTTAAAATAATATATTAAAGCTCGAAACTATTTTTTGAAATTTTTAAATCGAAAATAAATAATTAAATCTAATTATTAAATCAATTAAAATTAATTAATAACTAATTAAATTAATTAATCAATTAATATTTATATTAATTGACTAACTAAATAATTAATTATCAACTAAAATTAATTAATTAAGTAATTAAAATTTATTTTTATATAAAAATAATTTTTAGAAATTAAATAATGAATTTTTGAAATTTTAAAATAATAAAAATCAATTTCTGAAAATATTATAAAAAGAAAATGCCAATTCTGAAAATATTTAAACTCAAATCTAATATTTTAAATTTTTACAAACAGGAATCTAAATTTTATAAATTTTTAAAGCGAGAATATTGAATTTGTAAATCAGGGAAACTTCGGGGTACTAAATGGTAGTTTCCCCGTCATCTTCCCCGACTTTTACCAACTCCGGCGGCAGGCAGCCATAGCCGCTGCCTCGAGCTTTTTCCGGCCACCATGAAACCACCCAGAAATCGTTCAGATTAGCAGGGCATGTTGTCCAAGCTTCCAGAAACACATAGGTGCAATCAAAATTCGCAAATAATTATCGAATCAACAGGAAATCCCGGTCAAAATTCCCGCCGCTTCTGCGCGGCATTTTCCGGCGTGGTAGCTCCGGCTACGCTCCGTCCACATCACCTACCTCATTTAATTCGTTATTTTACGATCTATAACTTAGTGCAAACAATTTCAACCAATAACCCTTGAATCAAAAATGCCTAAATTCCAATTAAGAACATTCATAGCTATAAACCCTAATTTACCAATCCGAGAATCAAACATCAATTTCAACATGTTATTGAACTCCAAATTAGTCATATAATATACCAAAATGACCAGGAAGAAAAGATCATGTATCTAATATTAAATCACGCAAACAACATCAAAAACAAAAATTCATATTTTAATTACTAAATAATTCGAATTAAATTAATTAAATAAGAAAATCACCTTGATTTCTGCACTGAAATGGATGATTGATTATCAAAGAACTTTTTGAGAGCTTCGATTTGATATATTGCACGCCCGAATCGGAGTTTGTTAACGCCTTCGTTTGTGCGTTTGATTATGAAGACCGTGATGAATTTTAAGGTTTTTCTATGGAAACTATATGCAAATGATTACTGTATTGGCTATTTATATTTACAGAATATTAGTACGTTCTGGATCGATAAATACGTTTCTTAGCCGCTAAGTAACTATAAATACGATCCTATCGGATAACATTTTGGATAAACATTATCCTGTTTTGGATAAACACTATCCTGTTTTGGATAAACATTATCCTGTTTTGGATAATTATCAAAACCGGGATTTTATAAAACGATCTGTACGAAGATAATGTTATCGAAAAGGGTTAGCGTATCTAAAATATTGCGTCGGGCCGCGTACGGGTCAAACCGTAATCAGATCGAAAAAGTCAAAACACGGAAAATGTCCGAAATTAGCAGATTAGGTTAGGGAGGAGTTTTCGGAAGAGTTTCGGGTTGTAAAAACGTAAAAACGGTTGAGGTTGGACGATTCTCGGCTTTAGAAAATGATTTTGTAATTATTCAGAAAATAATTAATAAATTCATAAATCAATATAAAATCATATAACACTCCAAAAATTACCAGGAAAATACCTTAATTATCTATATTTTATTCAGG
Organism: Apium graveolens; assembly: GCF_009905375.1. Classification (NCBI taxonomy): domain Eukaryota; kingdom Viridiplantae; phylum Streptophyta; class Magnoliopsida; order Apiales; family Apiaceae; genus Apium; species Apium graveolens. The sequence continues at coordinate 301,459,432 of NC_133648.1, read as the reverse complement.
ACATAGTAAAATTAGCATACTTATACTTTACCACATATAAACATCCACATAACAACACCAATCATCAGATAATTCACCAAAAATCACAATATAACTATATAATAATTATTTATCAATAAAAAAATAACTACACGCTATGTCCCGGATATTATATCCTTCCCCCTTAAAAGGATTCTGTCCTCAGAATCGCACTAAGGATCAGATAATGATATATTCAAGTATCTCCCATCCATTTTCTCAGGTTGAACCCTAAACCTTACAACTTTTCACAAACTTTACTCACAACACCACTCATTACCTATCAGCCTCTTGCTAATATCATATTCTATTAGTTGCTCATATAACTCAACTCAAGCCTTCATTTTATATATATAATGGAGCTAGATTACTCTTCCTGAATATACACGTATAAACACCCTATGAATCTGCTATACATGTGGCGATGAAGCCAACTCACTTATACTTATCCTGCCTATTTTTACTATCTGAAAAGGATCAGCATAATGCATATTAATTCTCTTTTCTTTCTAATTCTAGTAATTCGTGCTCACGAGCATTTGCAATAATTACTGGTTGTTGAACCTCATTCCCACATGTTTCTTTGTTCAATTAATCTAGTTTGTAATCGCTTCCAATCGCATTTGAGGCTCTTTAATCGTCCTCTTAATCTTCTTGTCCATATGCGAATGATACATCAAAACCATGGCATATTCGATCTATGACGTTCTCCAAATTATACCAGAATTGAGAATTAACGAGAAAATCTCAACGGAATATGATTGACACACAAACCTATCACCATAACTTATTTTCCTTAAGTCACAATCGAATATATTTGCTGAGCGAAAATCTCTTACTACTTTGAAAAAAATACACTAACCTGGAGGCATCCCCGGCATATTCTAACCCATATTATCATTTATTTTGGTTCTAAGAAGTTCTCATACGAAACTGATTGCAATGCTTCCCTTGACGTCTAGTCACATATAACGTTTATTCTTTCTTTATGCCATACAATCAGAAAGTCTTCTTTGACATCTATGTCTCGTATCATATTCTCAGAGTAGCTTGAATCCCTTGAGTTATCATAGCCAAATTCCTATCTTTTAGTTCCTCCTTATTAACTTGCCGTTCATCTATTAGTGGTATATACTGTGACGCCCTCCAAACCCCGGGGTCTAGATTTGGGGGTCACTTGCCACTAAATTATAATAAAATAATCACAGCGGAATAATATAATAAATATGACCCCTTTACCTGCACTGGATCGATCACAGGTTATAGTATGGAACAGGCACTACTACAAATCAAGTGTTATTTCAAACCATAAGTCTAATTAGTTTTACAGATTATTCAAATTTTATTACAAACCTCTAGACTATCCAAGCGTCCCAAAACAGTCTACCTGGAATACACACCACTATTTACAAGCACTCGACTTCTGACCAAACCTGGATCTCAAGCTTGCTCTGGCTTAGCTGAAAGATTAGATTGATAAACAAGTATGAGCGAAAGAAATGCTCAGCAAGCAATATAAAATGTACTTGAAATGATAAACCACATTCCAATAATAACTGAACAAAAGAATAAAAACAGTAATATTTGATCATTAATAAAAGCTTCACAAACTATCAACAATAAACGATAACTTTTAGATTGGAATCTAACTCCGACGGACGTACTATCACATGCTGATCAGCCCGTGTGATAGCACAAGGTCATGATTCATAGAAACATGTCCCCAAAATACGAGTACTCAATTAAAAAGGCAATATACCTGCCTGTGGCAAAAATGGTGTCATAATATTTCATATAACACGTAGAAATAGCCCTCCGCTGGACCGTCCGTCCCGGTCACTTACGCATTCATCCAATCCATAAAACATTTTGATCAAAGGAGCCGAATCAAAGGACATCCTTAACCATATAACTCCCCATTTCTCATGGTCCAGAGTTATCTCAACAATCGATGGCGAAATAACTAGAATAATTAGTTATTCGCTAATCTCAATTCAATGTTCCACTGTATAGAGTGATTTATAGCGAAATATATAAAACGTTTAACTATTCTGAACTTAGAATAGTATGGAAATCGAAAGAATAAAGTTCAGAGTCAATATCAATTGAATGATAAATGAAGATAGAGGTACTTGCATAATATAATTCAAAATAAACGTCACTTGAACAATAAGTGAAGTTAGGGGTACTTGCCTGGTATGCTCAATAACCTCTTACTTTAGCTCTGCTTCTAACTGATGGCTACTATCTTCGTCTAATACTTGATTGCACTCCTTGCTACTTGATTCTATAAACAAAAGGACTATCTTAATTGATAGAACTAAACTCAATCGACGTAACTATACGTCTTGACATCTACCCGATCGTTTATAACTAGCATGGCATTTTAAAACTGTAACAGATAGCATGTATATCACGTATCACGTAATCATGGTATTCGTATAGCACGTACTCACATATTTCATATAATACATAAGTCAGATCATTAAGAGATACGTCTCAGTGCGTTCAGAATGAAAATCAATTCAATTTTAACATTTATCGATCAAATACCGACTCAAACTGATACACAAATCAAATGACATTGCAATACAAAAGAAATTAGGTCTCAAAAGTATTTTTATTAGAAGTGCAATATTTTTCTGAATCTGTACGCGTTCGTTTCGTATTAAACGGACGAACGGTTTAATTGTTATGAATAAAATAAGAAATAAATAGATTTAAATCAATTAATAATAATATTAATTGATTTTTAAATACCAAAATATAATTGTTAAAACCTAAAAATAATTAATTTTTTTTTAGGAATTATTTGAATTAATTATAAATAATTTACATTTATTTAACTATTTATAAATAAAATTAATTGATTAATTGATTTTTAATCAATTAATTAAATTCATAAATAATTAACTAAAATAAATTATAAATAATTAAATAAAATTAGATTTTTGAAAATAATAAAAGAAAACCATTTTAGGAATTTAAATTAATTCAGAAAATAATTTTTTTGGTATTTAAAATAATTATTAAATGATTTTTGAAAACAAATTAAATGATTTTTAAAATAGGAAAATGAATTTTTGAGATAATAGTAAAAAGAAAATAACAGAAACAGGTTTTAAGGTTCAGTTTTGGGGAATAAAAGATCAAAGGCGGGTCAGCTTTCGGGTTTGGAAATGGGTCAGCCGGATTAATCCGGGTTCCCAAGAACAATCGCCGGATTTCTGGGAAACCCAGAAACCGGTGACTATTCCGGTGACCTCGGAATTATCCGGGGAGTTCCGTTCAGTCATATATTCCTACGGTTTTGTTCCGGTTTCGATGCCAAAACAGTCCATAACAACACAGCAGCACAATCACATTTTAAACAACCTTAAATCATCACCACAATCCAAAAACCAGTCAACTTCCGATCAAAGTCCGACGAACTTAACCCAACTCCGACGAAAACTCGGATTTTCAGAAAACAGAACCAAATTCAACGTAGTACATATGAAAATGAAGCTTACGCTACAAATAATCTATTCCCTATAACCATATCTCCTATCAATCACTGATAAGAACATAAAATTGATTTGAAAAACAGGGCAATTTCCGATTTTTACAAAAACACAACCAAATCTCTTCAAATCACCTATCAAACTGATGCCCGAGACGAATACAATTCAATACAAACATCTAAACTCACAAACAAACAATCAAAAACTAAGTAATTGAAGAACAAAATTGAACTTTATAAAATTAACTCGACTTAGTAGGTTTTACAGTCGAATGATACCAACGAAAACATGATTCGATTCTAGGGGCTATCAGGATACTTAATTGGGCAACAAAATCATCTCAAAATCAAAGAACATGAAAGTTCCAAATTTTAAGACTTTGAAGAACAATCGATTATGCGAAATACTCGACCTTAATCGATGAACTCGATATCAAAATGATCGCCTCGATCAGGGCTTTAATTTGATATGTTGATTGCTACAAACGAACTGATAAATCTCCTTCTTTGAATTGATTTTTGGAAACTGAGTTCTCAAATTCTTCTAATCAGATAAATGAAATAGAAGAAACCGACCTTATCTGCTTATTCATTATTTATATTTATATATATCTAAATATATAGATAAGCATGAAGGATACTTATACACGTGTAATTAATCCCAATAAATCACAAATCGGTACTCTTTTATCTCGCACTTAAAAAATAACAAGCCCGGATCTAATAATTTATTATTAAATATTATTTGTAAATAACAACAACATTTATACCAAAATTCCCTGAAAATTATGAATAATCCAAAAATACGAAAACACGAACTATTTGAGGAATCTTTAATTTTATAAAATATGAATACACATTTTGTGGGTTTTAACATCCCGGTGGGGTCCCGGTCCATTGATTTTTTTAAAAAACAGTAACGATCCCTAAATTACCAGAAAATCCCAAAAACACGTAAAATACAATCAAACATGTATAAAATTAAATAAAACAGGTATCCTAATAAAGATGCTGATAATTACGCGTCCCGATTGCAGATAAGTTCTTATAATTGCAATTTAAACATATTTTAATCAACCGAAAAATTTTCTGGCCCGTACAGAAACATACATAACAGTTATAACATCTCATATCATAGCAACAATTACTTTAAATTTATAAAACACATAATATTTATTTATTTAACATATAATATTCACATAATTTTCCGGATATTACATATACTATTCCGGTTTTATATAATTCATCATAGTCTGAATACTCCTGCCAAATCTCAAATCAAATAGTATCGATCATTTACAATCAATTTCTGGATCTGATGACGTACCACCATTTCTTCAAGCAGCAACTAACCCACTTATCGGACAAACTTTGGTTCTCAGGTGACTTCACTATGACGTTTCCTGGCGAAATGTATCCATCTAGTGTTTGATGTCCCGCCTTAACTCTTGGGTAGGTATACCATTCATCTACATGTTTCCCCCATTTTATCTTTATATTTGGTCACTAGATATCTTCTTTTAGCCCTTGGTACTTAATCGTACTCCTAGAACACATTCCCTATCTCAATTTACAAATGTTTCCTAAATTTTTCATCTTACTTCTATCCCTTAGGTTACCCATATCTTACCTATAAAGTTTCTTTATCATCCTTTTGATTCCACTTTTTTTCCTATTTCCGTTCTTCATTCTTATAGCTAATTCACAACCGAACTCCTCATATTAATACTCATTTTGATGTCATATCAAATTAGATTGAATACGAACTTTGATGCTCATAACATCCCATACTGAAGTAAACATCAATCATCTTTATTAATACCACTTTTGATATTTAACAACAACCTAAGTATCAATATCAATCAGAAACTGAACTAAAACCGGATCTCATATTTTATCCAAAACGAAAATACTTTATAAATCATATATTGTATGATTATCAAAACAATTTGGAAACAAGACATTCTTTAATAAAACTTTATTGCAGATGATAGAATATCTTTTATTCTCACCTCTTGGTTTATAGACATCAACATGACCTCCGGCTAATAAAATCCATATTGGTGTAGGTACTAATCTCTTCTTTATTCCACCTCCCTTCTTCCTTTCCTTCCTTCCTTCTCTTTGCTATGTCTTAAATCTTTAGTTCTTAAAAACATTCTTCTCACCTGTCCATACAAATAACATTTTGATTCTCTTGTCCATTAATAAGGGAATATTCATCCAAGTAAAGCCTCACACACTTGCAATAATTTCTGAACTCTACTGGTGTCCTTACCTTCTCCAAATTCCTCATTGCTTTGATTACGGATTTAAAAGTCACATCAAACTTTGACTTAATCTAATTGGAATCAATTTTCATATAACTAACTATTAATTGGTAAAATTAACCAATTAACTCACTTAACTGATCAATTGCACTAAGTGATGACTAGCTAAATGAAATCAAAGACCAATTATATATAGTCGGACTGGATGTAACAATCTCTTTCAAGAACCGAGATCACAATTATTTGGAGTTTCATGGAAGTATACTTTCTATCTTTAAGAGTAGGGTATTTTCTAAAAATTTGGGCAGTATCTCCTTTATATTATTGGCTACCAGCCGGACTCAAGCCGACACCAACAATTAATCAAACAACCAAAAATCAATCCACAAGTGTACCAACCAACTGCCACCACATATAATATTAGCCAGTATAACCCATATTTTTAGTTCAACTTAAGTTTATAGTGAACAATTCTTATTCTACCATGCCTTTTCTCATATCCTTTGATTATAACCGAATATCACTACCGAGTACTATTATAAATTATTCTAAAATTCTTCTAGTTAATGTTTCAATTCAAGCTCTCTCATTAATAATTCGTCTATCCTTGACCATATACACTTGTTCTTATTAGTTAACTTGTTCCACTTCTAATAACCAACACATTATCTCAACCAACACTATCATAATCTTATGAAAGAATTCATTTGGTTTTAAAGCATCACTTCTTAAAAATTGTTACAGTTAAACCACCATATCTTTATCTCCACCTATGTCTTTCCATACTGAACCTTCTTCACTGGCTACGTTATGAGCATCAAATTTACCATAACGCACTTACTTGAGTGCAAAAGCCTAACCATTCCTCAAAGAACACACTCAAAGTTTATTCGTTACTAGTATTTCTTCGATTTTGAACCTTCATGACAAGTATCTTCCACATGATTGAGGTATGCTTCATCTTCACAAAGTATAAATCAATTATCTGGTTATTATTAAAAATTTCTTCATTTTCTTTTGCTGTCCAACCAATCATTTGCCTTATCTAATATACACAACTTTACTTTCTTATTCCTCTAGTTAATTTTTCTCGTACGGTTCGCTAACTACTCCAATTCACGCCAAAATCTCATACTTGCAACGTATCATGTATACAGATTTCTGCCTCTGATTTGATGTCCTCGTAATAACCATGTCGTTGGTATAAGGGTTCTTCTCTACACGTAAATGTCCACCATTTATCGGCTTGCAATTATCCACACTTATCATATAACTCCATCAGCTACACGGGTTCATTTCACTTCCTTTTAAAACATTCAAGGAATAGACCTTACACAAGAAGGGAATTTGTGTATATGATTCTGATTAGAAACTTTTTGTAAGGGATAACAGTACAAGGAAACAATCTAAAAGATTCATAAATCAAGAAATCAACATTGAAGAAGAAAGAATGAATGATGATTTAAATATGAGTGAGACAACCATATTTGTACTCAAGATGGCCAGCCTTTCATACTATATGGCATACAACACATGATTAGGTGGTGTTCCACCAGAATCTTTGTCATTTCGACAAAGCGTCACACCATAACACTGCTTGTCTCAATCAGAAAGCAATATTTTGAAGGAGGAATGATTTGAAAGGGATTCAACAATTTTCTTATCACCTTATAGAGTTGATCATGAAAGAAGTTCATACTTTACTCGAGATTTATAAGAATATATAAGATTATAGGAAAGAATGATATCATTGGTCGTCATCCACATTTTATCTGTTTACAACTTCAACGCTTGTCCGATCAATAGATCTCATTCCGAGTCATATATTGACTTTTAAAAGTTCTTTGAAATGCCTTCTTCAATTGATCATTAGAATAAATTCCCATGTATTAGGTCTTGTATCTTTAGCGTCGCGCTTCCATGTTCAATATTTTTATATAATTTGACCCTATTTGCACTCTTACGAGATTTATAATCATAAATTCAAATTTCGCTTACGCTAATGATCATTCAACATATCAACTCCTTTGCAAATAACATTCTTCCTTTAAAAAAGTCTGGAGGTTTTCTCAATCATCTTTGCTCTTACTCGGCTTCTTGTGAATCGACGTATTCTTTGAACTCTAATCGTCTCATAAATTGGATGAATAGTTTCTCTGTACATTGGTTATGTCATTAAACTTATCAAATAATATTTGCATTCTTCTGCTAGGAACAATCAAATCTTCTCCATAATAGCGGGAACACTTGGCCTTCTAAATGAACCATACTAACTTCTAGAACAAGTACTCTTCTGGATAATCTGAATCTTATAACAAACAAGAAACTCAAGTAGTAGTTGGACAACCAAGTTTTTTTTAAAACTTGTTTAAAAGATTTTTAGAAAAATCTTGTTAAGAAAATCTCTTTTGAAAACTGTTTAAAATCTTGAAAATCGTATACCTGATCGTCATTACTATATGATTTGGTTGTTGTCCTTCCCAACAACTACAAGGTATCAAATTAGGGAAACACTCAGATAAGAGCTCATTCATTTCTATATATCTTATATCCCTTATTGGGTCCATTTTGCCTTCTTTGGTCAACAAAAAATCCAGTTACCATTTTATATTATCTTATTCGCTGCTTCACTTCTAATCTTCCATACCGGTAAAATTCCCATCATCATCTCTTACGATTACTAAGTATAACAAATCTATCTACTAATCATCAGATCTATTTTATAACACAAGATCGGCTAATATCACATCACATTACTACTATACGCATCATGTTTGGTCATAACATCATCATCTATTTCCAAGAAAACTCTCGATTTCCAATCTTTTCAAACTCCTTTAAAAATACATCTAGCTTACTCCACAAGATAATCATAGGTGGCATACTTACTAGTATCTCCATAGAATCTGGTAGCAGCTATTCTCCGGAACACGCGAATCTTCTCTCTAGGTTTCTTCTCACTCTTCTTAATATCTTGTGTACTCACCATATGCTGTAGCTCTCGAATCCATCATCATAGGTGACGTTACTTCATAAGACAGGTTTTAAACTGATGGTATAGAACAAGGCGTAGGGTAGACGGAAGAGATGCGCTCATAGCTGAATATCCGGCTGAACCAGAATCAGCAGGTGGGGAATCCTCAAATAGGTAGTCTCGTATCAATAGAAAAGATACTAGCTTGAAAAGGTGCAACCTTCACAACAGGAGGGGTTATGGCTAACATCCATGGAAGAGTAGGGCATGAATCAGATGATAGTCCTCTGACTGAATGCTCCGAATGATCTAACAATCTAGGGATAAAAGAACATTCCATCGCCGCCATCTGAAAATCACGTCGCTAGATAAGGATCTCGAATCTCATCACAAATCGCACTAAAACCTACTATTTGGTCGCACTCAACCCCTCAATGTTCTATTTTTTCTATTTCTTACTTCTAATCTTACCCTCTACCCATTCCCGATAATCTAGGCTTGTTTCAGTGACTTATAAACTGTAGCTCTGATACCAAACCTGTGATGCCCTCCAAACCCGGGTAAGAAGTTTGGGGTTTACAACACACACACACACTCAATATATATACCTGCTTATAAAAGTAATATATGTAAAGACTCTACTTACCATAAACATGGATCGCAACAGGTTAAAGTATGAAAATAAGCCACAACCTTAACTTTTATTACATCGTACCAAATCCCAACTAGTTCCGCTTACAACTGATAATGACATCATTCTTACAATCTTACATAACTCATCTACAATATAAAGCTCCTGCTAACTCGGTCCATCTTATCCTGGAATCCTAGCTCGCACACTAGACTGGGAATCCTCATTACCAACAATTTCATTTCCAACTATAAAATAACATAACAGATTTGCAAGAGTGAGGTAACTAGCTCAGCAAGTTATAATAGTAGTAATTGAGGTTCAACAATGATCAGTTGAAATGATTCATAAGAATCAAGTTTCTAGATAAGCAATGAATATAATTGGATATTCTTTTCATTTTCTTAAAAACCAAGGTTAGGCTGCTGATCAGTCATGCATTAACCCCAAGCAAGGCTCCCAACTTTGCTCTATATACTATATCCAAGGCACGCATTGGCCTAATATGACCACAAATCTGATCTGACCACAAATCTGGTCCACATTTATAAAACCATCCAATTTTAAAATAATTCAATATGATAAACATTGTAATTCAATAAAAACAGAATCATGATTAACATTGATAAAACATTTATCTCAGAGCATAAAACATTTCACAAGTATCACTAGGGTATATCAAAGTGTAAATATGAAGAACGGCTTTCAGCCTGATAAAGAATAACGTATCTGAAGAACAATGGTTCAATGATAATACAGGGTATAGATCTTGAAAGACATATGTCCTAAGTCCAATCATGTATGAGGATTTATGAATAACTTTTATGTAATCTGTTTTAATTTCATTGATATTAATAAAAGACTTGTTTTGTTTTTATTGCGGGCTCTATCTATTTAAATGTTTAAATAAGATATACCACAGTTTAGAGTACAGCTTTTTATGGATTGTGATGAGATCATAATAATGAGACCTAAAAGATGATAACCCCAAACTTAAATAGTTCCTGGTCGTAGGATTACTAAATGGTAATTAATAATCCGCAAAGATCGGTACATACTATGCTTGCTTCATTATGAAGGATGTCTGTTCTCATAGACATTTGTGTGGTGACACTATAGCTAGTATGTAGGTACTTATTATAGAATAAGTTCACTGAACATGACTCACACAGCTGAACAACTGATGGAGTTCACTCACGTGTCAGCAGTTGTTCACATAGTGATAGTTGTACAAGTATCCTTAGACTTGAGGTCATCATAGTCATCTTGTGTACACTGAACTATGCTTTGGTTTAGTTCTTAGTCTTAAGGGACAATTATAAGGGCTCTACTGGGTATAGGAGTTTGTACACGAAGATAGTGTATGATCAATAAAGGATCTACCCCTTCCAGTGTAGGAAGAGAATGTTTAATGCTGATCCACTTATGTCAGTTCAGGAATCTCTGGCCAAAGTGAATGAAATTAGAAAGGAGTTTTTAATTTACATTAAATACAACTAAGCATAGTGAATGGGAAAGCAAGTGATTAAATAAGATAGGCTTGACACAAGTTCCATGCCTTGTATTTAATCGTGACATTGCAGGGTAGAAGGAATTAATTGTACGGTAACTACTCATTGAATAGGTTCTTGGTATTCTAAGCAGTGAATTCGTATTATCCGGATAGTCACGATATGCTGAGAAGTATCCCTCACGATGTAGAATAAATATGATTAATTAATTAATCACATTTAATGAATTAGAGAATTTATATAAATAATGATAAAATAGTTTTATTATTATTTATTTCTACTACCGGCTTAATATTGAACCTACAGGGTCACACCATAAAAGAGAATGATTTAATGGTGGAGAAATTAATTAATAATGGCTGATAATTATTTATTTATGAAATAAATAATTAATTGGTAAATTTAATAATTGATTAAATGAGATTTAATTGATTATAAATTAATTAAGAAAAAGTTCTTAATATTATTAATTAAGAATTTAATTTTTGGAAATTAAATAAAGTGAGAGAATTATTTCTAAAGTGTTTAGAAAAAGGATTAATAATTAAAAGGTGTTTTAATTATTAGTCAGAATAATAAAGGGTTAATAATAATAATATTTTATGGGAAATTTTTCAGCTGAAAATTTTGCCTATAAATATACTATTATAGACCCTATTTTTGCCTCAACCAAAAAGATTTACAAAACCTTAATTCTCTCCATCTCCTCCTCCTTCATTACATCGTTTTCTTGGTGGATACCGGTGGAGTGCTTCACACTTGAGGAGCAGCTGCTAAGGATCTCCGTTCATCATTTTTGGATTGCCATTAAAGACCTCCATCTTTCCATTAACGTAAAGCTTCTTAAGGTAAACATACTGAACTACGAATTAAATATTATTTTTCGCATGGATCCTGCGGAGGGTTTCATTTTTTTAAGATTTAAATTTACGTTTTCGTTGCGTTTATGTGCTAAAAACCCTTCAGATCTTTGGTGTGATAGGGTATTCCAGGGTGTATAAGTTTCCGTATGCTCAAAAAATTCTGTTGAAATACTTGGTTCATGGTGTGTATGTATTTATGGAGTAATATTGTATTTGTATGATTTAGTATCTGGGAAACCAACCGTTGGTGGTTTACAAAAAATAAAGCGCACAGCACAAGTTCAATGATATGATCAGGGTTCGAGGTTGAATAGTTAAAGCGCTTGAAATATAAAACAAGATTTATTTTGAATACTAGCAACATGTTGTGAGAATGTTCAGAAATATTTGCAATATATCTCGAAGAAAGTTTCAGAAGGACTTGCCTTATCACAGATGATTTCCAACTTTACTTGTACACATCTAATAGTTTTATTCTTCAATCACTTTCCTTTTTTCTATGCCTTGTTTCTATTCGTCAATCACTTGCCTTTTTTTTCTACGCTTCAATTCTATCTATGGATCACTAACTTTCTTTTTCTATGCCTCCCTTACTCTACTAGGAATCACAAGCATCTATCAATACTCAATCTCATACTATTCTAATCGTCACATAGACATCATAAGCTTTTATCTACCCTTCATTTTACCCAAATCTAATTTACGGATTAAAAGTTATGACCAAAACAGTCAAACAACAACCACATACGCATATAACACATCAATCAGATAGCACGTAGCACATAACACACAAGAAATTCAATTAAAATAGTTTTTCAAAAAAGATTCGGGGCCAAAATAATTTTTCAGGTATTTAATACAAATTTTTGAACATTTTTCGGAATTAAAATGGGACTCCAAATCATATTATAATTAAATAATAGAGTTCGAACACCCGAATTTGACTTTAAAATAATGTTATAATAATTATAAAGCCTTGAAAATAATTTAAAATAATATATTAGAGCTCGAAACTATTTTTCAGAATTTTTAAATCAAAAATAAATAATTAAATCTAATTATTAAATCAATTAAAATTAATTAATAACTAATAAAATTAATTAATCAATTAATATTTATATTAATTGACTAACTAAATAATTAATTATCAACTAAAATTAATTAAATAAATATTTAAGATTTATTTTTAAATAAAAATAATTTTCAGAAATTAAATAATGACTTTTTGAAATTTTAAAATAATAGAAATCAATTTCTGAAAATATTATAAAAAGAAAATACCAATTCTGAAAATATTTAAACTCAAATTTATTTTTTTGAATTTTTATAAATAGGAATCTAAATTTTATAAATTTTTAAAACCAGAATATTGAATTTGTAAATCAGGGAAACTTCGGGGTATTAAATGGTAGTTTCCCCCTTGTCTTCCCCGACTTCTACCAACTCCGGCGGCCGGCAGCCATATCCGCCGCCTGGAGCTTTTTCCGGCCCCCATGAAACCACCCAGAAATCGTTCAGATTAGCAGGGCATGTTGTCCAAGCTTCCAGAAACACATAGGTGCAATAAAAATTCGCAAATAATCATCGAATCAACGAAAATCCCGTTCGAAATTCCCGCCGCTTCTGCGCGGCGTTTTCGGGCGAGGTAGCTCTGACTACGCTCCGCCCACGTCACCTACCTCATTTGATTCGTTATTTCACGATCTATAACTTGGTGCAAACAATTTCAACCAATAACCCTTGAATCAAAAACGCCTAAATTCCAATTAAGAACATTCATAACTATAAACCCTGATTTACCAATCCGAGAATCAAACATCAATTTCAACATGTTATTGAACTCCAAATTAGTCATATAATATACCAAAATGACCAGGAAGAAAAGATCTTCATGATTTTAATATCAAATCACACAAACAACATCAAGAACAAAAATTCATATTTTAATTACTAAATAATTTGAATTAAATTAATTAAATAAGAAAATCACCTTGATTTCTGCACTGAAATGGATGATTGATTGTGGAAGAACTTTTCGAGAGCTTCAATTTGATATATTGCACGCCCGAATCGTAGTTCCTTAACGCCTTTGTTTGTGCGTTTGATTATGAAGAACACAATGAATTTTAAGGTTTTTCTCTGGAAACTATATAGTTTTAGTGTTTGCAAATGATAATCTGTACAAAATACAATCCTGTATTGGCTATTTATAGTTATGGAATATTAGTACGTTCTGGATCGTATTGGATCGATAAATACATTTCTTAGATGCTAAGTAACTATAAATACGATCCTATCAGATAACGTTTTGGATAAATATTATCCTGTTTGGATAAGCACTATCCTGTTTTCGATAAGCATTATCCTGTTTTGGATAAGCGCTATCCTGTTTTGGATAAGCATTATCCTGTTTTGGATAATTTTCAAAACCGGACTTTTATAAAACGATTTGGACGAAGATAATGTTATCGAAAAGGGTTAGCATATCGAAAATATTACGCCGGGCCACATACGGGTCAAACCCTAATCTGGATCGAAAAAGTCAAAACACGGAAAATGTCCGGAATTACCAGATTAGGTTAGGAAAGAGTTTTTGGAAGAGTTTCGGGTTATAAAAACGTTAAAACGGTTGAGGTTGGATGATTCTTGGCTTTAGAAAATAATTTTGTAATTATTCAGAAAATAATTAATAAATTCATAAATCAATATAAAATCATATAACACTCCAAAAATTACCATAAAATACCTTAATTATCTATATTTTATTCTGGACATAATAAAATTAACATACTTATACTTTACCACATATAAACATCCACATAACAACACCAATCATCAGATAATTCACCAAAAATCACAATATAACCACATAATAATTATTTATCAATAAAAAAAATTAAAAAATAATTACACGCTATGTCCCGGATATTACATTAGACGTTGATGCTCTGCCTTAACTCATTGACACGTATAATATTTTCTTACCTATTCCGCTATTTCCTTTTTCATGTATGGCCACCAAAAGTTTTCTTTCAGATCCCTATACATCTTTGTGCTTCCTGGATGAATAGAGTATCTTGAGTTGTGAGTGTCTCGTAAGATCTCTTCTTCCAGTTCTTCTACATTAGGTATCCAGATTCTCGAGAAAAATCATAGAATTCCCTTGTCCTCCTTCTAGCTTGTAATTTCCTCTCCTGTTAAGTTGTCGCTTGCATGACTCATTATCTCCTCTTGACATCTACGAATCTTTTCTAATAGCTCTGGTTGAAACGCCATTGTATAATTCATCTCAATGGATTTTTCTGGAATACGAACCTCAATTTTTAATTTTTCAAATTCTTTGATCAACTCTTCATAAGAAGTTAGCATATCTTTCTTTTCGGCTCAGCGCATCTGCTACAGTATTTGCCTTTCCCGGGTGATAATTGACCGACACATCATAGTCCTTGATTAATTCTAGCCATCGTTGTTATCTCATGTTGAGCTCTTTCTGGGTGAAGATATATTTTAAACTTTTGTGATCAGTGTAAATTTCACACTTTTCACCATAAAAGTAATGTCTCCAAAGTTTCGGTGTGAACACGATTGTAGCTAATTCCAGGTCATGCGTAGGATATTTATGCTCGTGAGGTATCAATTGTCTAGAAGCGTATGCGATTACATTACCATGATGCATCAATACACACCCAAGACCTCGGTAGGAAGCGTCACTGTAAATAACAAAATCTCCTTAATCATCTGGTAATACCAACACAAGTGCGGTCACTAGTTGATTCTTCAATTCCTGAAAACTTTCCTCACATTTTCGTTCCATACGAAATTTTCATTCTTTCGAGTCAACTTGGTTAATGGCGTAGCTATGTTGGCAAAATCTTTGACAAATCTTCGTTAATAACCAGCCATTCCCATGAAACTTCTGACTTCTCTAGGTGTCTTTGGTCTTTCCCAGTTTAAAACAGCTTTAATCTTTGTTGGATCAAATTTGATTCCTTCAATACTGATTACATGGCCTAGAAATTGTACCTCTCTTAACCAGAACTCGGATTTAGAAAATTTCACATAAAGTTGTTCTTGTCTCAAGATTTCCAAAGTAGTTTTGAGATGCTCTGCATGCTCTTCCTCAGTCCTTGAGTAGATCAAGATGTCATCAATAAATACAATCACGAACTTGTCCAAGTACTTCTTGAAAACTCTGTTCATCAAATCCATGAATGCTGATGGTGTATTGGTCAGACCGAACGCCATTACGAGAAACTTATAGTGTCCATATCTAGTACGAAAAATAGTTTTGGGAATATCCTCGGCCTTGATCTTCAATTGATGGTAACCTAATCTTAAATCAATCTTAGAAAACCACGATGCTCCTTTCAGTTGATCAAACAAGTCATCGATCTTTGGTAAGGGATACTTATTCTTGATGGTTAATTTGTTCATCTCGCAATAATAGATATATAGTCACATACTACCACCCTTCTTCTTGACAAACAGTACCGGTGCACCCCATGGGGATACACTAGGTGTTATGATCCCTCGGTCCAAAAGATCTTGTCATTACGTTTCCAGCTCCTTCATCTCAACTGGTTCCATTCGATACGAAACTTTTAAAACTGGTTCAGTGTCTGGTGTTAGATCAATGGTAAAATCGATTTCTCGATCCGGAGGTAAGCCTGAAAGTTCATCAGGAAATACATCTGGAAACTCATATACAACCGGAATGTCTTCGATTCTTGCTCCTTCCTTATTAGTATCCAACACATAGGCTAAATAAGCTTTACACCCTTGGCATAACAATCATTTAGTCTGCATCATCGTAAGGAATCTTTTCTTTTGTTCCACACCTCTAAATATTACCATTGCATTATCCGGAGTTCGCAAATTCACTTTGTTATTCCCTAACAATATAACAAGAATTACAGAAGGGGGGGGGGGTTGAATGTAATTCTGGCTTCTTTTTAAGATTTATGAAAAATGGTTCTGATAATATATATAAGTGTTTAATTTGCAAGGTGCGGAATGACAGAATTATAGAAATCAAAACACAAGTAATAAAAACACAAGTCTTTAAAACTTTCTGGTGGATTTAAATGTATGCACCATATATATATATATATAAATATATATATCGAGAGAGAACCCTGTGTAGCTCAAATAGGCTCAGCTGCTTCCAAGTATTAACAACTAAAACTTGCAAAGAAATGCTATAGGATACAGCTTACAAATGTTTCTCTGAGAATGTATTTTCTTAGTCTAGTTAGTTATTAGCAAAAAGACAAGATAATAAAACAAAACTATCGTTCTATGCTACTTCATTACTCTATTCCTGCATCTTTGAAAATCTTCATAGCTTGCATGAAAATGGTAATGCTTCTTTGTTCTCATTTTCCTGCTAAATAGGCTGCCACATTCCTTTTGTAAACACCCAACACATGTGACTGTGTTGTCACTGTCAACAGATGTTTGAATTGATCATCCGTCGGGTACATGCTTGTTATCCATCGGGTTGCCTTGTTGATCATCCATAGGGTAGCTTTGTTGATCATCCGCCGGGTAGCCACTTATCACTTGACTCTATTTCATTTGTGCAAATTTAAAAGAAATCTTTTATTTACACGTAATTAACCTATTCTGCACATCTACTAGCAGTCTACATGATTCACAAGCTACTGCATAATTTATACAAAGTTGTTTGCATAAATATGCTACATGACTTATTGTTACATAAGCTACTCACCCGATGGATATCAATCAGTCATCCGTCGGGACTATATTGAATCATCCGTCGGGACTATAATTGATCATCCTTCGGGTGCTACCAAATTCACTAAGTTAAATATACTAAGGTGTTTTGTTTAGCTTATCATCAAGTACACAACATATTCCTAACAATCTCCCCCAATTTATGTCTACTGGAATTGTAGCCATAAATTAAGAAACACTTGATGATAACAAAACATCCTAAAGATACAGATTGAAGAATAGTAGATAAAACTATTAAGTGCTACAATTTGCTGAAAGTTGAACAATACAAGGTACACAAAGAAATTGCTCACAATTGTTATCAAGGTGCTCCTCTAGTCTGAGCAGATAGATTTATTTCCTTGATTGTCTGGATTTCTTTCCAAGCCTTCTGCTGTTTTCTTCAATTTGATTCCGGAGTTGTCTGTGGAACTGAAGTTCATCAGATTCTGAGAGATCTAGCATTTCCTGCATTTCCAAAAGAGTCTCATTACTAGAGATACTTAATTGGTCCTCCAATCTGAAGAATCTTCTAACACCTTTGTCATCCATGAATTCCATCAGCCAGTAGGGCCTTAGATGCACTCTTTTTCCTGTAAAGGGAATAAATAGAGTTTTTGGAAGTGCATCTTTGGCTCTAGTACTCCTTAGTTCCTCAATCCTCTTTAGAACTATTCTTCTTGCAGTCACATTGTATCCAAAGTTCGTTTTGAAGGATGAGTAGACTTTCATACTTATTTTATGCAAATGTTTTCCCCTATTAAACATATATTATGCAAGTCTGTCAACCTTATCATCCATGATTCTAATTTACTTTCACTAGGAAATGCTCATACTTATCGATGCTTTTAAATTCCGTACACAAGTACCATACTATCCCACTTATAACTATTGCAAGTGATGTTCCATTTCAAACTTACCTTTTACAACTGTTGTGGCATATCCTATTGATTATCGTAATGATCCTTTTTTAATACTTTCTTCCTTAGTCATTGAATCATAGATATTCATCCTTGATGACCCCACCAGTGAGAGATAGTTTCCCTTGATAATGGAATAAATTGATATCTTTACTTAGAATCCTTGTAATTTCCCTCTAGCATCAGTTTTATAAATGAAATTGCTTAAAAGAGATTTTCGAAGCAAAAGAAATGTTTTGTGAAATTAGTGAATTGGACTAAAATGCAAGTCCCTTTCACATTTATGATATTAAGCTTAAAAGTTGCCTAGGGATCCCAATAAAAATTTCTTAGAACCCGGCGAGGTTCGGGATTACTTCTCGGCTGATCACCGGCTGTAATCCGTAGCGTCATAAAATGATTTTTGAGCAATGATTTGATTTGAAAATGATTTTGATTTGAATAATGATGCAATCCACCCCAACTTCGAATTTCGAATTGCTATATTGTTAAATTTTGTCTTATTACATATCTTGCTGAGCATTTGGCTCACTTTTTGCTATTTATTCATGTTATTTCAGCTAGAAAGTATGGTTAGAAGACTGCTCGTAAGTCCTCTGGAGATGCTGAGGCTTATGTGAGAGCTTAGGTAGTATTGTAACGCCCTCCAAACCCGGGGTATAAGTTTGGGGCTTACTAGCTTATTACCAAACCTGTATAACAATTAAGCAGATACATATATAACCCCTTTAATACTAACCAAGATCTTTTTAGGTTAAAGTATGAAAATAAGAACAACACTCTACTTTCATTACAAACCAAATTTAAAATATCACATAACTCTCTTTATTACAAACCATTGTCTAAACAAATTTTAAACTAAATCCACTTTTATTCAAACACACACCATATATATCTACACTACACCTGCTCAGGTAACTCAAAGCTTTCTTCCTGAATCAGGATCATCACTATTAGTATTAGAGGGTCACACTGTTTGACTCATTTCTTTACCACGCGAGTCCGAATAGGTTTCATTTTTCCTCTTAACTGAAAACAATAAGATGAATAATAACAAAAAGGGGGTGAGCCATAAGTTGCTCAACAAGTCCATAATATATAAACAATGTTATAATAACGTTAAATGAACCGGTAATTTGGTTACATCTGCAAAGATATAACTTCACAATAAAAGAATAAAAGCCATTATCGACGAGTATCAATAAACTAAATTAGACACAAGTTCGCACCTATATCCTGCTGATCAGCCAGGATATAGTGCAGATCCATACCGAAATATATAGATCCATTCCGGTACCCAGGCTCTATGGCCCAACACAAGGATACAGTTAATTTTCAGTTCTTAGGGTCAAGTGTATACCTGATCCTAATTGTCAATATCCAGTCCATAGATGAGCAACTGGAACGATCGGTATGCTTTGATGTATCCCAATATCAGAATATATCTGGATATATATATATATATATGAATAGATGATTCAACGAATTAAGAGAAATCAAGAATCAAAAGGAAATATGAACAAAGGAGTAATAATTGTGTATTAGTATTTGTGAACAGGAATTATCAATGTATAACTGCAATAAGAATCTGAAGTCAATTCACTATTCTGAATTTAGAATAGGGAAAAACTTGCCTTTCACGCGATCTATCACAAGCAAATCACCGTTCTCTAATCTCGGCTTGGTCCACCTTATTGACTTCGTCTCTATCAAATAAAGATACTTATTTAGTCAACTCGTATCTTAATCGCGTCTCAAACCGACTTCACGTAGCCCTTATCGTCTACACGTACGCGTATAATTGACTCATATAATAATTATTAACAAATAAGACTCGATTAACCACATAATTCACATAGCACATAAGTCACATAGTCATTCTAGCTTTAAATAATTTTTAGAATTGAAATCGACTCGCTATTTGCATCACTAAACAATATTTGGCTCGTTTACTATTTTTTCAGAATTTATTGGACTCGTCTATATAAGTAATAGGGCATATAAATAAATAAATACCGAAAGTCGACTTGCTTCTAAAAAAATTAGGATTTAATACTATTATTAATGAAAACTGATCATTTTTCCGAGTCGAAGGACTTTCGTTTCGCTTAAATCGGATAAACGATTCAATTATTTAGGCAAAATCAGAATTAAAAATCATTTTCCCATAATTTTTGAAATTAAAATGATTTTATTATGATTTATTGAAAATAATTTGATTAATTATCAAAATAATTAATCATTTTTAAACAATTAATAAATAATAAATAAATAATTAATAATTAAAGAAATAATTATTTTGAATTTTAGAAATTATTTCAAAATTATTTATAATATAAATCAATTAATTAAATAATTAATTAATCAATTTATAAAATAAATAAAACTGATTTTTATAATTAATAAAAATAAAATAAAAATAAAATTTCCAGAAACAGTTGTCAGAAAATGAATTTCTGACAAAACGGATCAAAACTAGGTTGCAAAACGTGTTGCAACCGGGTCACCAAGAACAATCGGGTCGCCAAGAACACACTGGAAAGTCTCCAGAATCCGGTGAGTTCCCGGAGTCCGGCGACTTCGATTGAGGGTCTAAACAACATCGTTTTAAATCATTTTTGCTGGGTTTTCATTTCAATTCAACACAACAATCTATCTCCGGCCAAAACGAACAAAAAACATCCCGCAAAATCATTATTCGATCAAAACTTCAAACTTTTCCGGCCAAATTTCAAAATCATAGAATCATACATGAAAGCTCAATATTAATAGCTTAAAATATAGCCTGAAACTCCTATAATTAACCCCTAAACTCTTACTAACCTCAGTTTCTTCTAAAATAAAAAAAACAATTAAATCAAAATTCACATAAAACCTAGAATTCTAACTTTCGATTCAAGCTATCGTTTGTTAAATTAATTGATGCAAATCGATCAGAAATCATCATATAAAGCTATTCATAACACCAGTTTCATCAGATAACCCAAGAATAAAAAAGACCCAAATCTAACATAAACCCTAGAAATCGAAATTGAAAATTAATAGATTAAAACATGAAATTGATATCAGAATCAGAAAGAACATATCAAAACCTTTGATTTGAGTACTTGAACGACTTGATTTGGTGTAGAAATCATATCAAAATCACGATTTGATTGCACGACCCGAATCCGAAAACCCTGACCTGAATTATAGAGAATTTCTAATATTTCTGATTTTTTAATAATTTAATTATAATTAATTAATAAAAATTAGGCTATTTATAGTATGTGAAATAATACTCCTAATTAAAATTAAGGTCCTAATTATACATCTAATAAAATTAATTGACCCATAATTTTATAATTTCTTAGTATAAATTTTTAATTTTAAATATTTAATATACACAATATATATGCCAAAAATTCCCAAAAATTGTGAATAATTCAAAAATACAAAGAAATGGTATAATTGAAAGTCCCATAATTTTATAAAAATAAAAATATGATTTGTGTGGGGTTTTTAACACCCAAAGGGGCCTGGAAAAGTCATTTTTCACGAAACGAGAAAATTTATAAAATAATTAGATGTTCAGAATTGCGCAATGATACAAGCCATTCTGGGAAAAATAAAGCCAATTATTTTATTTGAAATATCAGCTATTAAAACATAGTTCAGGTCATATAACTTTTGATACGAAAGCTTTTAGTACGAAATAAAATATCCGATAAATACCCGAAAAATACCCTGACGATACGGAATACACGTATCACATAGAAGTTAGGGTTTTATACTTAATTACACATAAATGACATAATAAAACACATAATTTATTTGTATTACGGTATAATACAAACGTAATTTTCCAGTCGTTACATCCTTCCCCCTTAATAGGATTCTGTCCTCAGAATCTCTCCAAGAAAATAACTGGGGATACTTTTCTAACATTTCACTCTCAAGTTCCCAGGTTGACCCTTCAATCAAATGGTTTTTCCACAAAACTCGTACTAAAGTTACAGACTTATTTCTCAACACTCTCTCCTGTTGATCTATAATTTTTATTGGTTGCTCTATATAAGACAAAACAGGTTGAATCTCCATTGGCTCATATTCTATTACATGTCTATAATCAGGAATATATCTCTTAAGCATCAACACGTGAAACACGTTATGAATATGCTGCATGTGAGGTAAGGCTAACTCGTACGTAACTTTCCCGACTTTCTTCAGAATTTCAAATGGACCAACGTATCGGGGCTTCAGTTTACCCTTTTTACCAAATCTGGTTAATCCTTTCCATGGTGATATTTTTAATAACACATGCTCTCCTTTCTAGTAGTCCAAATCCTTTCTAGCTTGATCTGCATATTTGTGTTGTCTATTTTGCGCTGCTTCGAGTCGCTTTCGAATAAGCTCTATCTTTTCCTTAGTCTGCTGAATCAATTCTGTTCCTAAAATTTTGCGTTCACCAACTTCATCCCAATACACAGATGATCTGCATTTCCTTCCGTATAACGCTTCATAAGGTGGCATTCTAATGCTTACGTGATAGCTGTTATCGTAAGAAAATTCTACTAGCGGTAAATGTTCGTCTCAACTGCCTTCAAAGTCAATCGCACATACACATAACATATCTTCAATTATTTGAATCGTTCTTTCACTTTTCCCGTCTGTTTATGGATGATATGCGGTACTCATATTTAATTTGGTACCAAGGCATTCTTAAGCTGTCTCCAGAATCTCGAATTGAAACGTGGATCTCGATCATATACAATTGATACAGGAACTCCATGTCGCGTCACAACTTCTTTGAGATATAAGTGCACTAACTTGTCGAGCGAAAATCTTTCATGGATTGGAAGAAAATGTGCTGACTTAGTTAGTCTGTCAATTATCACCCAAATCACATCATGATTTCCTCTGGTTCCTGGAAGTCCTACTACAAAGTCCATCATTAAATGTTCCCATTTCCATTCTGGAATATCTAGTGGTTTTTGTAATCCGCTTGGACGTTGATGTTCTGCTTTTACTCGTTGACATGTATAAAATTTAGTTACCCATTCTGCTATTTTTTTCTTAATTTTTGACCACCAAAAGTTTTCTTTCAGATCTCGATACATTTTTGTGCTACCTGGATGAATAGAATATCTTAAGTTGTTCGTGTCTCGTAATATTTCCTCCTTTAACTCTGGCACATTAGGTATCCAGATTCTTGAAGAAAATCATAGAATTCCTTTATCATCTTTTTGACTAGTGATTTCTTCTCCTATTAGGTTGTCGTCTTCTTGACTCATTACTTTATCTTGACATCTTCGAATCTTTTCCAACAGTTCTGGCTGAAATGTCATTTCATAGATCACTTCAGTAGATTCTTCTGGAATACGAACTTCAATTTCCAATTTCTCAAATTCTCTGACTTGCTCTTCTGAAGAAGTCAACATATTCAATTTCTATTTCCAGCTTAACGCATATGCTACCACGTTTGCTTTTCCTGGATGATAGCTGATTGTAACATCATAATCCTTAATCAATTCTAACCATCTTCGTTGTCTCATATTAAGTTCCCTATGCGTAAAGATATACTTTAGACTTTTATGATCCGTATAAATTTCACACTTCTCGTCGTAAAAGTAAGCCTCGAAAGTTTCAGTGCGAACATTATTGCTGCTAATTCTAGATCATGCATAGGATATTTCTATTCATGAGGTTTCAATTGTCTTGAAGCATATGCAATTACGTTACCGCGCTGCATCAATACGTATCCTAGCCATCGATATGAAGCATCATTATAAATGACAAAATCTCCCTGCTCATCTGGTAGCACAAGTACAGGTGTAATCACCAATTGATTCTTCAATTCCTGAAAACTCTCTTCACATTTTTCATTCCATAAAAACTTTTCATTCTTTCGAGTTAACTTCGTTAGTGGCGTAGCTATCTTCGTAAAATCTTTACCAAACCTTCTATAATAACCTGCCAATCCCAAGAAACTTCTAACTTCTGTCGGTGTTTTTGGTCTCTCCCAGTTAATACAGCTTCAGTCTTTGCTAAATCAACTTTGATTCCTTCATTGCTGATTATGTGGCCCAGAAATTGTACTTCCCTTAACCATAATTCACATTTCGAGAACTTCACATAAAGCTGTTCTTTTCTTAAGATTTCCAAAGTAATTCTCAAATGCTCAGCATGTTCTTATTCAGTCTTCGAGTAAATCAAGATGTCATCAATAAATACAATCACAAATCTATCCAAGTACTTCTTGAATACCCTGTTCATCAAATCCATGAATGCTGCTGATGCATTATTCAAACCGAATGCCATTACGAGGAATTCATAATGTCCATATCTGGTACGAAAAGCAGTCTTGGGAATATCTTCAATTTTGATCTTCAATTGATGGTATCCCGACCTCAAGTCTATCATATAAAACCATGCAACTCCTTTTAACTGATCAAACAAATCATCGATCCGTGGTAAAGGATACTTATTCTTGATAGTCAACTTATTAAACTCATGATAATCGATACATAGTCGCACATGGTCGTCCTTCTTTTTCACAAACAATACCGGTGCACCCCATGAGGATACACTGGGTCTTATAATTCATCTGTCCAGAAAATCTTGCAATTGTGTTGCCAATTCCTTCATTTCAACTGGTGTCATTCGATACGTAACTTTCGAAACTGGTTCCGTACCTGGTGCTAAATAAAATTATTTTAGAATTATTTATAATATAAATTAATTAATAAAATAATTAATTAATCAAATTAGAGAATAAATAAAATTGATTTTTTATAATTAATAAATATAAAATAAAAATAAAATATCCAGATAGTTGTTAGAAAATGAATTTTTGACAAAACGGATCAAAACCGGGTTGCAAAACGGGTTGCAACCGGGTCACCAAGAACAATCGGGTCGCCAAGAACACACCTGAAAATCTGCAAATTTCAGTGAGTTCCCGGAGTCTGGCATCTTCGATTGAGGGTCTAAACAACATCGTTTGAACTCATTTTTTATGGGTTTTCATTTCAAATCAACACAACAATCTATCTCCGGCCAAAACGAACCAAAAACATCCAGCAAAATCATTCTCCAATCAGAACTCCAAACTTTTTCGGCCAAATTTCAAAATCACAGAATCGTAAATGAAAGCTCGATTTTAAAATAAAGCCTGAAACTCCTATAATCAAACCCTTAAACTCTTACTAACCTCAGTTTCTTCTAAAATAAAAAATGATTAAATCAAAATTCACATAAACCCTAAAATTCGAACTTTCGATTCAAGCTATCGTTTGTTAAATTAATTGATGCAAATCGATCAGAACTCATCATATAAAGCTATTCATAATATCAATTTCATCAGATAACCCTGGAATCAAAAAGACCCAAATCTAATATAAACCCTAGAAATCGAAATTGAAAATTAATAGATTAAAACATGAAATTGATATCAGAAATAGAAAGAACAGATCAAAACCTTTGATTTGAGTACTTGAACTACTTTATTTGGTGCAGAAATCAGATCAAAATCACGAGTTGATTGCACGACCCGAATCCGAAAACCCTGACCCGAATTACAGAGAATTTTTAATTTTTCTGAATTTTTAATAATTTAATCATAATTAATTAATAAAATTAGGCTATTTATAGTAAGTAAAATAATACTCCTAATTAAAATTAGGCCCTAATTATACATATAATAATATTAATTGGCCCCTAATTTTATAATTTTTTAGTATTAATTTTTATTTTTAAATATTTAATATATACAATATATATGCCAAAAATTCCCAAAAATTGTGAATATTTCAAAAATATAAAGAAATAGTATAATTGAAAGTCCCATAATTTTATAAAAAAATGTGATTTTGGTGGGGTTTTTAAAACCTAAAGGTCCCCGGAAAAGTCATTTTTCATGAAACGAGAAAATTTATAAAATAACTAGATGTTTTGAATAGCGCAATGATACAAGCCATTCTGGGAAAAATAAAGCCAATTATTTTATTTGAAATATCAGCTATTAAAATATAGTTTGGGTCATATAACTTTTGATACGAAAGCTTTTAGTACGAAATAAAATATCCGATAAATACCCGAAAAATACCCGAAAAATACCCTGACAATACGGAATACACGTAGCACATAGTAGTTAGGGTTTTATACTTAATTACACATAAATGACATAATAAAACATATAATTTATCTGTATTACGATATAATACAAATATAATTTCCCTGTCATTATAAGTATAGCCGGCGATTGTGTGAGGACCGGTAGTTATGTAAAAGATGTAATAGATGTTAGTGTTGGACTGTTCAAACACTGAACCTTTGCGATCTTGGATTTTTTTGTAAACAGCCATTTGTTATAACTTATATTTCTCAGTTGATTATCTTTTAGTTTCATTTTCGGGCTGTGACAGTCTTGATTATAAGAAAATAAATGCATGTCCAAATAGTTCATGTTATACTGGGCCGAAAATGAAGATAAACAATTTTGTGACACTTGTTGGGTTTCGAGGTGGATTTTACAAGAAAAGAAAGGCTCTACTGCTATTAATGATCCGACCCAGGTGATTAGCAAGTGTTATGGATTAAAAACTAATATATATAATCGTTGTATTTATTACTAAGGAACGTGAGCTTCAAGGCTCGATTTGACTGCTCTTGTGTTTCGTGACTCAATCTGCCTTAACAAGATGCCTACGTACCTTGCTGACTGCCAAGGATCAAGTCAAAAAACGTAGTTCTGATTTGTGGGGTGAGGCCCCTTATATAGATGCTGGTGGTCCTTGAATTGGACTTGATATAGGAGACTTGGTGGGCAAGTCTCATAATTAGAATGGACTTTGGAGTCCTAAATAGTAGGAAACTGATTCCTTATCCTTTCAGGTCCCTTTGAGGCTAATCTACAAGGATTTATATCCTTACCGGGACTCTTCTCAATAGCTGATTTTTCCCTTATCAATTAATTACGAAATTAATTAACATTCAGAGTTTTTGGGCCTTCTTTGTTTCATCAGGCCTGATCTGGTCCATCGGGCCTGATCAATGTGTTGACCATTTTGGTCTGAATGTTATACATCTTCTTATTTGGCCTTGCAGCCCAAACCATTTATAATTACTGTAATATTTAATTGTTGTAATCATGATTTATTTATCCCTATCATTTGCCCCCCAACTTTTGGGAAATCGTATAAGATTTCGCGAAAGTTAAGTTCATTTATTCCCTTACAGAGTATCGTTTTACGTAAAGTGTGGAGCGACTTACACGTTTACAATGATCATCCTTGTACGCGGCTCCAGGGTTTGTTAAAAACTTCCCTCCTTATTTCCTTACCTTCTCCCTATTTTTAGGAATTTTCTGGTATTTTTTCAGGAATTTTCCCTTTTTCTGGGTTTTTTCCAAATTTTTTGCAATTTTCGACAATTTTTTTCAAATTTCCAGCCCTTTTTCGACCAGGATCCTAGTCGAAACTTCGACCTGGATCCTAGTCCAATTTTTGGGCCAGCCTTGCATTCCTGGTCGAAGGACTTCGACTAGGATCCACGACCTGGAATTCGACCAGGATCCTAGTCGAACATTCAACCTGGATCTAGGTCGAAAATTTGTCCTCATTGTGATTCCTGGTCGTAAGGTTTCGACTAGGATTCACGACCTGGATTTCGACCAGGATCCTAGTCGAACCTTTGACCTGCATCTAGGTCGACAATTCTGTGCTTGTTTGCTTCCTAGTCGTTAGATTTTGACTAGGATTCACGACCAGGGCTTCGACCAGGATCCTAGTCGATTCTTCGACCTGGATTTAAGTCCAGGTTTCTGTACCCCATACTTGAAAAAATGTTTTGATTGATTCAACCTCATTCCTGGTCCATGTTTCGACCTCAATCCAGTTCTGTTTGTCCGTAATTTTTGGGTGTCTGTTCGAAGGATTTCGAGCAGAATTTATGATCTGAAATTCGACCTGAATTCTGGTCTTTTATACCCATTATTTTCGAGTGCCTGCTCGAAAGATTTCAAGCAGGATTCAGGACTTGAAATTCGACCTGAATCCTGGTCTTTTAGGACTTCCATCTAATCCATTTTTGATTGGGTCTCAGTTTGGGCCTAGCCTTCTTTATTGGGCCTTACATCTTTTAGGGCTTTTATTAGGGCATTATATTTTTCCAAATCCTAATTGGATTTGGACCTTCTTAGTTCTTACTGGGCTTCTCCCAAATCCTAATTTGATTTGGGCCTTTTAATTCTTACTGGGCTTCTCCCAAATCCTAATTTGATTTGGGCCTTTTAATTCTTACTGTACTTCTCCCAAATCCTAATTTGATTTGGGCCTTTTAATTCTTATTGGGCCTCTCGGATTTGGGTCTTTCAACTCTTACTGGGCCTCTTATTGATCTGGGCAAAATTCCCTGTTTAGAATTCTCTAGAATTCCTTGGAATATTCTGGAACGTTCCTTTTTGTGGGCTTTTTTTCTTCGGGCCTCTATCCTTACTGGGCTTTTGTCCCTTCAACTTCACTTTTCCTCCTATATAAAGGAGTGAGGAGAGTCTATTGCTCCTCACTTTCACATTTCTAAATTCTTCTTCTTTCTTCTCCGGCTAAGAATCTTAGAGCAATAACAGTAAGTCGGAGTATCAAAGGCTTTTTAGGAGCATTTCTTCAGGTAAAATTTCTCCCTTTACTCCTTGTTCTTATTTTTGCATAATGTGCATTTTTAAAATTATCTCTTTATGTGCCCTTTTTTGAGATGGATGATAAGAAAATTACTCGTTTGGCCAAGATGAACGTGGCTAGAAAGTCCAATAAATTCCCTATTCGATCAAGGTACACTTCCTTGATCGACATGATCAACACCCGAGGGGACGAGTACCCGTCTGATGCGCATCTGGACGCGCACGACCATATTAGTTCCTTAAGGGATCCAAAAGAGGTGGAAAAGTTGAGCAGCTGTTTCAAAATCAAGGAACCTTTCAAACTGGTTCTTGCAGGTCCGGCCGATAGGGCCTGCCAGTGGAAGAAGGACGCATTATGCGTCTACAGGGATACTCTAAGGGCAGGTATCAGACTCCCCTTTCACCCGTTCATTCCTCTTTTGCTAGCTGATGTGGGCATCAGCCCTTACCAACTCCCCCTAATTCTTGGAGGCTCATTCTGTGCTATCTGTCGCAATGCGCCAAGCACAATGTCCCCACTTCCGTTGCTATCTTTAGAAAGATTTTTCAGTTCAAGAACAGCCCTGATAAGAATCCGGGTTGGGTTTCTTTAAACTAGCGCCCTACTATTCTTCACATTGTGAACGGGAAATCCATCCCTGACAACAACTTGGGGTGGAAGAAAGATTTTTTATTCGTCATTTGGGAGGGTGGCGATGGGGGCACCCTATTTCGATCGTCTTTTGGGCTTGCCGTTGATGGGAGCCCAAACGATATAACTTTATCTGAGGAGGAGACTAGAGCTTTCAACCTCCTGACGCAAGATAATGGGACTTCCCATTCTTGAGATCTTATCAGGGAGACCGTTCTTGTAGAATGCGGTCTTTCTCTCGTCCCTAAGAAAAGTAAGTTTCCTTCCTTATATATCTCTTTTTTATTGCCTTCATTTTCTATTTTGCTGATTCCTCAACTAACTTATCTCATTTGTTGCAGTGGCTGAGAAAATTGAGGAGGCTACCAAGCCTAAAGAACTGGAGACAACCAGGATGAAGCGTGTTGGAAAGGTCTTTAAAGACCCGCGCCTTGGGGACCGCTTCCCGGAGTTCCTACTCCAAGCAATGGAACCAGGCGAAGAAGGCCCCAGCCAAGTTTTGCGCACCAAGCAGAAGCCAGGGTCTTACTTTCAACCTGCTTGGGGAATCCGGGGCAAGGATTCAATTGTTAGCAGCACAGCGCTTGCCAAGGAATGGTCTAACCATTCCATCTCCCCGGTCGATTATCAAGACTTTGTCCTTCAACAGGACTTAGAGGGGAGCGAGGTTTTTGGAGCTCAGGCTGTGGCGACGGTACGTCTTTTTCCTTTGCCCTTCATAGTTGCCTTTCCGATTTTCCCGTCTCATAATTTTGCTGTGTTTCTTTAAGGCGAACGCCCATTTTCAGGGGGCGATTCACCAAGCCAAGGCTTGGAAGGTTGGCCTGGAGGACGCGAACAAGAAGTTAGAGGAGGCCAACCAAAGAATAGAGGCCCTTGAAGCCCAACTTGCCTCTTCCACTTCTGACCTGGAAACGGCCCGGGCCGAAAACATTATCCTGAAGGCTCAAAAGGATAAAGCCTTTGACGGCTGGATGGACACTCAGGAGTTTAAGGACTTAATGGTGGAGCACGATGCCCTCCTACACCCAGTTAGCTATAAGGAAGGATGGGATGCTGCTGTGGAGGCCATTCAGGATGAATTTCCAGAAGTCTTCGAGCAGTCCTCCTTTCCTTGCGCTGTGCGAGTTCCAGAACTTGGGGGTTACCGACAAGCTCGTTGGCCTGATCAAGGACGGCACATCGGGGAGCCAAGGCCAAAAGAGGAAGGAGCTTGAGTTCAGCTCCGGAGAGGAGGAAGCTTCTTCTGAAGAGGAGTCTGGGCCCGTTACAAAGAAGGTCAGGGTGGAAGAGCCTCCAAGGGCAGCGCCTCAGCAACCAGCATCTCCCGCAGCATCCAAAGTGCCCGAAGGCAGTTCTGATGGAACCTCTATGGGGACTTCCGAGGGGACGAATGAGACGTCCGAGGGGACGACTGAGATATCCGAGGAGACTTCAGATAGTGGTTCCGAAGAATCCCAGCCTTCCAAGGCCTAAGATTTTTTTATGTATTTAGACAATATTTGAACTTCGTTTGTATCAGAACTTGTTACCCTTCGGGGTTATTTCATATGCTGCTTTTCTTACTCGCATCTTTCTCCTTTATCTTTCCAATACTTAATATGCGTTTAAACTTGAACTAATTGGCCCTTTGAATTGTGCAACGTGCACTCTTATAAAAGAATTCTTGAAGTCTTCCTTTTTTAAATGATCAAAGCATGATTTTTTGTTAAGACCATACAAGGTATTATCACAACTTAAACATCAATAGGTTGAAATAATTTCAAACTCTTTAATATGAAGTCTAGTTTTCCAAAACCTTACATAGTATGGGTTCGACCCTTAACAATAATAACTCGACAATGTAAATTCTACTGGAATATAAAGTCCTACGCAAGCAAAGCTTCAATGTGCTTTTCAACCTACTTGTCATCCTGACAAGTGAGAATCGTATTCAGTTGCCCTACACATAGTAAACCTTCAGGTTTTATGCATGCCAAGTTCTTGGGACTTCAAAACCATCCATTGTCTCCAGCTTGTAGGTTCCTCTACCTTGAACGCTCTTGACTTTGTACGGCCCTTCCCAATTCGGGGCAAGCTTCCCTTTCTGTCCTACACCAGAAGCTTCTATCTTCCTCAAGACTAGGTCACCTTATTTGAAAAACCTTTCTTTAACCCTTAAGTCATAGTAGAATGAAGCCTTTTTATGATATTCTATTATCTTTGCATGTGCCTCATCTCGCACTTCATCGATTAAGTCCAGAGCCAACCTTTGTCCTTCCTCATTTTCCTCACCATTGAAAGCCTAAATCCTTGGAGATGAATGTGATATCTCCACGGGAACTACTGCTTCTGCCCCATATGCCAACATGAAGGGAGTTGCTCCAGTCATGACTCTACAGGTAGTCCTGTAGGCCCATAATATTCGAAGTATTTTATCCACCCAATTATTTCTTGACTTCTCGATCCTCTTCTTTAGTCCATTCAAGATTATCCGATTTTCTACCTCCGCTTGCCCATTGGCTTGCGGGTGAGCCACAGAGGTGAACTGTAACTCAATTTCATTTTCTTCACAATACTTCTTGAATTCCTCGTTGTTAAATTGTGTTCCATTTTCGTGACTAGGATACAGGGAATTCCATACCGGCATATAATATTTTCCCACAGGAATTGTGCAACCTGCTTAGTTGTGATCTTGGCCAAGGGTTTGGCTTCAATCCACTTGGTGAAATAATCAATGGCTACAATCAGGAACTTCCTTTGTGCCGTGGCCATGGGGAAAGGCCCCAGAATATCCATTCCCCACATAGCAAAGGGAATGGGCGAGTTTATAGAGGTCAGCATCTCGGGGGGTCGTCTAACAACAGGTGCATGCTTCTGACAGCGATCACACTTCTTTACATATTCTTTGGCATCAGCCATCATTTCTGGCCAATAGAAGCCTAAACAGGTTATCTTATGAGCCAAGGCCCTGCCCGCCAAGTGTTGCCCACAAATACCTTCATGCACTTCTTCAAGAGCCAAGCGTGCCTCATCGGGCCTGAGACACCTTAAGTAAGGAACCACGAAAGATCTTTTGTAAAGAATCTCATATATCAAAGAATACCTTAGTGCCCGAACAACTAACTTCCGTGCTTTAATTGCATCGTTTGGCAACCAACCGGTTTGAATGTGGGCCTTAATGGGATCTATCCATGACGTCCCCAGGCCTATAGGAACTACAAGCTTAACATCTATGCTTCGTGTCTTCAAAACACGGAAGTACACATTTCCTGAACTTTCTTCTATTTTAAATGAAGCAAACTTTGATAATGCATCTGCCTTAGCATTTACCTCCCTTGGAATGTGCTCAACATGGCATTCATTGAATTAGGTCATCACAGCCCTTACTAGGCGGACATACTTAGCCATCATATCATCCCTTGCCTCAAATTCTCCCTTTACCAGGGATATGATCAGCTTCGAGTCTCCGCAGACCTTTAAGTTTTTGACTCTAAGTGTCCCAGCTAGGCCAAGGCCAGCTATCAGGGCTTCATATTCTGCCTCGTTGTTTGTGGTTGGGAAGTCTAATTTCATGGCATACTCAATCAAGAACCCGTTAGGGCTTTGTAAAACCAATCCTGCTCCACTGGAGTTTGTTTTTGATGCTCCATCAAAATAGAGAACCCAATATTCTTTCTCCTTATCATCCTTCTCTTTGTCCCCATTATCGACTCCCTTGTCTTGAGGTATGGTATCTTCCTGCCCCCCGACTTCTTGGTTAGGTATAGTACATTCCACCACGAAGTCAGCTAGTGTCTGGGCTTTTATTGCCGTTCATGGCTTATACTTGAGATCGAACTCTCCCAGCTCTATTACCCACTTAATCAATCTCCCACTTGCCTTGGGACTGTCAATGATATTTCTCAGGGGCTGATTTGTTAGCACCTCAATCTGATGAGCCTGAAAGTAAGGACGCAACTTTCTTGAAGCCATTACCAAGGCTAGAGCAAATTTCTCAATAGTTGAATAATTCAACTCAGCACCATGCAGAATTTTGCTGACATAGTATACGGGTTTCTGGACTTTCAGTTCCTCCTTAACCAACACCGCGCTTAAGGCACTCTCTGAAACAGCCAAGTACAAGAATAAAACTTCATTCAAAACTGGCTTGGCCAACAACGGGGCCTGCGCCATATATTTCTTCAATTCTTCGAAAGCCTTCTGGTTTTCCTCACTTCATACAAAGTCCTTAATATTTTTTAGTGACTTAAAGAATGATAGGCACTTGTCTCCTGACTTGGAGATGATTCGTCCCAGCACATCAACCCTTCCTGTGAGCTTCTGAACATCCTTGACAGTTTTTGGTGGTTCCATGTCCAGGATTGCCTTTATTTTATCGGGGTTAGCCTCGATCCCTCTCTTGGAGACCATCAATCCCAAAAATTTTCCAGATCCTACTCCGAAAGCACACTTTGTAGAATTCAACATCATCTTGTGGTACCTCAGGACCTCAAAAGCTTCCCTCAAATGGGTTATATGATCAGTCTTTACTAGACTCTTAACTAACATATCATCAACATAGACTTCCATAGTCTTACCAATAAGATCCTTAAAAATTTTATTTACCAACCTTTGATAGGTGGCTCTTGCATTCTTAAGACCAAATGCCATAACAAGATAACAATAAACACCAAAGTCAGTGACGAATGATACCTTTGGAATGTCATCCCTGTGCATCTTAATCTGTTTGTATCCGCTAAATCCATCCATGAAGCTCAACATCTCATGCCCTGCAGTGGCATCAATCAAAGCATCAATTCTTGGCAACTGAAAATAGTCTTTAGGGCACGCATCATTCAGATCAGTGAAGTCTATACACATCCTCCATTTCCCATTAGCCTTCTTCACCATTACAGGGTTTTCCAACCACTCTGGAAATTGAATTTCTTCAATGAAACCAGCCTCTAAGAGCTTCTCCACTTCCTGTTTTATAGCTTCTTGTATTTCTGGAGCAAAACTTCTTTTCTTTTGTTTTACCGTCTTCCGATTTGGGTCTACATTCAGCTTGTGAGTAATCAATTCCGGGTCTATACCAGGCATATCAGCTACTGACCATGCAAAAACATCACTATTTTCTTACAAAAATTTCACCAACTTCCCTCTATGGGGCTCCTCTAATGTGGCCCCAATGAAAGTCATCCTCTCAGGATTCTCAGGGTCTAAAGGAATCGAAACCAAGTCTTCTGCTGGCTTTCCACTTTTCTCATCATTTTCTCGGATATCCAGATCTTCAATAGGAAGAACCTGCCCCCCAACTCCATCTGCCCTCAAAGAGGCCACATAACAGCTTCTTGCCATTTTTTGATCTCCTCTTTCTTCTCCAATCCCATTTCGAGTCGGAAACTTCATAACTGAATGATAAGAAGAAGGGACTGCCTTAAAGGCATGTATCCCTGTTCTTCCCATGATAGCATTGTAGGTCGAACTAGCCTTCACCACCATAAAGTCCAACATCAGAGTTATTTACCTTGGTTCCTGTCCTATGGTTGTTGGCAACTTGATTATTCCTTCTACGGGGCATTCCACTCCTGCGAATCCAAATATCGGCATGTCGGTTGGGGTCAATTGGGAGTCATTATATCCCATCCTTAAAAAGGTGTCATAAAGCAAGATATCCACTGAAGCACCATTATCCATAAGGACCCTCTTGACCGGGCTATTTCCTATTACTGGTGTTATGACCAGCGGGTCGTTATGAGGAAACTTCACACCCTCTAGGTCAGAATCATCAAAAGCCAATGTTACTTATGTCCTGGCCCTCTTCGGGGCTTCTCCAACAATATGCATAACCTCTCTAGTATATGCTTTTCTGGAGTTTTTGGATAATCCAGCAGCAGTCGGACCTCCGAAGATCGTGTTGATCACAGGCCCTCGAGGTCGTGGCCCTCCATAAATTGTGTTTATAACTGGTCCTCTAGGCTGGGGATTCCGCCCCTGATCGGCATGCTCCCTCCTACGATCTTCAAAGTTCTTCCTTCCATTATGATTCCTGTCCCCTCCTTCTCCAGTGTATTTGTTCAATCTTCCTTTTCCAATGAGGAACTCAATTTCATCTTTCAGCTGCCTACACTCATCGGTGTCGTGACCAACATCTTTGTGAAATCTGCAATACTTGCTCTTGTCTAGCTTGGCAGGATCAGTCTTCAGGGGCTTAGGCCAATGAATATCTCGATCTTTCTCGATTTCCATCAAGATCTGGCTTCTAGGGGCATTCAGCTTAGCGTATTCGGTGAACTTTTGCCCAGGTCCTCCCTTTTTGGGGGTTGAATCAGGGTTTTGCTCGGTTCTAGGATATTTGTCCTTAGCGATATACTCCAGATCAGTCTTCCGCTTCTTGCCTACAACGGGCTCATTACTCACTACGGTCTTCCTCATGCTTTCTTTGACTTTGATATACTTCCCTGCCCTCTCCTGGAGCTGCAACATCCTTTCAGGGGGACGTTTGGCCAAGGACATCTTAAAAACTCGTCCCTAGTTCCTTGTTGTAGTGCAATCATGGCTACCTTTGAATCTCTAGGAGGTGCTTGGGGTCTGGTGGTCTGATGCGCCTCCAAGTCGCGCCTCAGCCTTGGAATCTCAGCCTCATGAGCCCTGATCCTTTCCTACACTTCTTGGGGATTTGCCCCTTGGGTGCTTTGAGGGCGTTGGCTTCCATCAGCCATCGGCTCTTTGCCAGCATGCCTCCTTCTTGGGGCTACTTCATCATCCGAAGATTCGGAGTCTCTCTCAGTGTAAGAACCAGAAAATTCCCGATCCTCGGGGATAAGAGCCAAACTTCGTATGTAGGGGGCGATTGCCCTCGTGCTTCATTTTGCCCAGCATGTCTGCTTCCTCCAACCTCGGGGTAAAGGGGCATCCCATAAGGGGGGTTAGTAGTAACAACAGTTAAATATTCATACTCGACAGGTCGAGAATTCACAGGTACATGTACTTGTTGAACTTGAGGATTCGTACCTTGAACAGCCGGGGGAACCGTCCCCTCTGGCTGAGGTTGAGTTGCCCCTATCTGGGCTTCCCCTTGAGTAGATGCATAAGTTGAGTGAGGGGGTATCTCCACGGTTGACGAAATCACCTGGGTTATCCCCGATGGTGTTCCTTCCTCCAGAGTTCTAATTGTTCTCCGTGTTCTCACCATGGTTGTTGTTGTGCCTTCCCATAGACGACGCCAAATGTTATGGATTAAAAACTAATATATATAATCGCTGTATTTATTACTAAGGAACGTGAGCTTCGAGGCTCGATTTGACTGCTCTTGTGTTTCGTGACTCAATCTGCCTTAACAAGATGCCTACGTACCTTGCTGACTGCCAAAGATCAAGCCAAAAAATGTAGTTCTGATTTGTGGGGTGAGGCCCCTTATATAGATGCTGGTGGTCATTGAATTGGACTTGATATAAGAGACTTGGTGGGCAAGTCTCATAATTAGAATGGACTTTGGAGTCCTAAATAGTAGGAAATTGATTCCTTATCCTTTCAGGTCCCTTTGAGGCTAATCTACAAGGATTTATATCCTTATCGGGACTCTTCTCAATAGCTGATTTTTCCCTTATTAATTAATTACGAAATTAATTAATATTCAGAGTTTTTGGGCCTTCTTTGTTCCATCAGGCCTGATCTGGTCCATCGGGCCTGATCAATGTGTTGACCATTTTGGTCTGAATGTCATACATCTTCTTATTGGGCCTTGCAGCCCAAACCATTTATAATTACTGTAATATTTAATTATGTAATCAGGATTTATTTATCCCTATCAGCAAGGTTCCAGCAAATATGATGAGATACTTCCCTTTAAAACCAAGGTTGCAGAGGTTGTTTATGTGCAAAGAATACTCGAAGCTCATGATATGGCATGCAACGGAACAAATAGGAGATGGGAAATTGAGACATCCGACTGACACCGAAGCTTGAAAGACAATGGATGCAAATTATCCCAATTTTTCTTCAGAAATGTGAAATATAAGGCTAGGCGTAGCTGTTAATGTATTCTGTCCTTTTCATACAAAATCTAGTCATAGTACATGGTCAATTATACTAGTAAACTATAACCTCCCGCCTTGGCTTAGCATGAAACAAGAAAAATTAATTCTTTTGACGTTGATATCCGGTCCAGATTCTCCTTCAAACAGTACTGACGTGTATATGCAGCCATTAGTTTCCAAGTTAAAAGAATTATGGGATTTTGGTGTCCAAACATATGATGCCATGACTGATCATAATTTTAATTTATGGGAAACGATGTTGTGGACCATAAGCGACTTTCCAGGATACGCCATGATGTCCGGTTGGAGCATAAAGGGTAAGGTGGCATGTCCAGTGTGTCATTATTAGACATGTTCGAAATATCTGAAATATAGCAAAAAAATGTGTTATATGCATAATAGAAGGTTTTTGTTAGGGTTTATAATGAACTATTCATTTGAAGTATATACTATTATAATAATCATTCAGAATCTTGAATGCATGTTTCACATTGTCTGTATATTATATATTGTAGACAATATAGTATTAAATGGGATAGCAGAAGATTAGATTATCAAGCTCCTTATATAATATAATAAAGGTTCACAGTCTAAGTGGTGTTAGACAAACCACCGGAAGGGATGAAGTATTATTTAGAAATAGTATATCTTTACTATTGAATAATCCTTGTATACTATGTGTATATTGAACGGGCTCAAAATAGTAGAATAATTCTTTTTCTCTTATTCTGACAATAAAGAAGAACTAAGATTCTATGCTATTATTATTGCTTAGGTTCTTAATCCGGATATAGTGATTGACACTTGTATTTAATGCACATGCCTTGATTCATATATTAAGTAATTTATTTTAAATTACAAATTTATGTATTTGGCAATGACATTATATAAAGAGTAGGATATTGTCTATAAAAGGAAACCGTGTTCGAAAAATATATTCGAGTGATGATATCCTCTTGAAAGCTCATAATGATAATTGTGCTTTAGTCCTGCAGGAATATTTTGTTCTTGCACAATTATAAGGTTGAGTGGATGATCAAGGATAAAAGATATTGATTAAATTAATTTTCAGAAATTAATTTAATAATGGACATGCGATATCTTAAACATGGGGAATTTAATAAGCAAATAATATGGGAGCCGAATTAAATAATTAATTTACAGAATTAGGAGAGGTAGTGCAAATATTAATTCTTTCGTGGATTGAATTAATATTTAATGACATTGGGCATGGCCCAGAATGTCATTGGGAGGCCCGAGCTAATTCTCCATGATCCCTACTGTAGCCTATAAATATTCTAATTCTCCTGAAGCTAGAAGTGGTGAGAACACGAGAACACAAAAATGAAACAAGATCCTAGGATTTGAGTGAGGCAGCCTTTTTTCTCAAGGAGCTGGCTGGGGTTTTGGACTTTTGGAACCTTAAGGAGAGGTATACCTTGGGAGATCGAAGCCCACACTTCGTCCAAGGAAAATCAAGGAATACAGTAGAAGATGTGGATTTGAATCGCTTGTGTCGTAGCGAT
Organism: Apium graveolens; assembly: GCF_009905375.1. Taxonomy (NCBI): domain Eukaryota; kingdom Viridiplantae; phylum Streptophyta; class Magnoliopsida; order Apiales; family Apiaceae; genus Apium; species Apium graveolens. The sequence goes on along the minus strand of NC_133648.1, from coordinate 301,420,193 downwards.
TAAGGTTAATGTTCTGTTCGCACTCATTAAATTTATATCATAAAACACAGGGCCGCGATCATATTGTTCCAATAATTGGCATCAGAGCCTGGTTCTAGGTTCGGCGTTTTATGATATGAAGTCCATGTCATGATTATATATGCATATATATAGTGGTACGCTTGTATTGATTCTGTGATGCAGGTTGATATTCACTATTATGACCATGTTTTAATTATGTGTTTGGATCCCACGTGGTCCAATCGTGGTTATTTTGTTATGATTAAGATCCCACGTGGTTTATCATGGTTTTGTTGTAAATCACGAGGGTTGATCGTGATAGTTTTTCTTATTCTGGTTTGTCTGATTGAATAAAATAGGCTTGTTCAGCTGTATTAAGTTGTATGTAATTTTTTGAGCAATTAAGCTGCAAGAAACAGAGATTTTCCGCTGCTGCATTCTATTTTCGGGGAGCTTCGCTGTTGTGGCTGCAGGTTTTGCATACGATGTCCGATTTGGGCTTTCAATACCTTTTCGGAAATAGCGGAACGAGACAGACATGCTGCAATACATATAAAGATCTATTGCCCTAGTTTTTAAGTCGATCTGAGGATGTTTAGGATAAACTCTTGAAGTTTTCGAGAAATTTCAAAGGATGAATTCAAGACATCCGTTGATCAAGATATCCGTTGATCAAGACATCTGTTGATCAAGTCATTCATTGATGGTCAAGTTATCCGTTGATTAAGTCATCCGTTTATGATCAAAGACATCCGTTGATCGGCTTAAATGGGGCCATAATAGTGATTGTGCTTTATTATGGTTTACAGAATCTCTGATGATCTTGATTATTGCTACAATGTGTTTATTGTTTGTGTTATTATGCCATATGATACTAACCCTTATCATGCTAGAATGACATGGACATAGGAATGTATTAATTAATGCTTTAATCATGAGAGCATGCTGCTATGTTATGTGTTCTTTGTTGTTGACATAATACATGTGGAATTCGAAGAAATAACATAGGACGATGCATCTAGATTAAAGTCCTCAAAGTAAATACTAAGTGGGAGAGGGAATTAATATGAAATTAAATCCCATGGTCTTCATTATTGTTTGTATGTAATTTAATATAAATACAAATATAAATTACATATACGTCACCCATCGTGGCATATAATTTATAGTGTCTAGAGTGTTAAAGAAATTAATAGACCAAACTTCTTAAATTAATAACGAATATTGGAAGGTATACATGTCACCCATCGTGGCATACCAAGTTTCATAGATTTCGGATAATTATAAGATATCATTTGATGGCATCTTGTATAATTATGTTTAATTTAAGATTTGATGATGGTATACACTTAGCTATGAAAAATAATTTAGACCACCCCAACGTGGCGTATTGTTTAGTAGTAGGACCAAAGTAACATTTAAACAAATTTAGGTGGTATACATGTCACACATCGTGGCGTACCAGAAACTTATGGTGTTTGAATGTTAGTGCATTAATTTTAATAATTGTTAGAGGAACCAATAGGTCTTAATATTTAATGCACCCTTTATATGTTATGTGATGTTTTTATCCATGTTTCTCAAGATACAATGGGCTTTAATCCATTGTTCACCATACTTAAGGATATAAAACTTACCGGACCTAACTATATTGAATGGAAACGAAATTTGGATATTGTGTTGACTGTTATGGAGTACAGGTTTTGCACTTATGAACCCAAGCCAGATCAGCCTGCTGCTGATTCTCCTAAAGATGAGAAAGAGTATTATTAGTGATGGATTAAGGCTGATGAGATGTCACGATGTTACATTCTGGCAGCAATGTTGGGTGTTTTGTAGCATCAACATCAGTCTATGGCCACTGCTACAGATATGCTCTTTGAAAGGATATCTTTGATATATTATTTATTTTGGTATTTGTACGATTAAACATAAAATTTAAATACACGTAGATCCTCTCCATTAGGACATGATTTTAATTGATCCAAATCAAGTCAAAATTGTCAAACTAGCAAAATTAATTTTGAAGTATATTCATATAAAAGAGATATTCCATTTTTCTAAAACATCAAAATTATATCGTTATGGAATATATCTCTAAGAAAATATGATCAAAGAAGAAATATCAAGACATGATATGTCTTAGATCTCAGTTGCAATATCAATAAGGCAACAAGCTCGAAAAAAGGATATATCAGATATAGTTCTTAAAAGACTCGTGCTATATCAAAAATATTTTACTCTTCGCTTAAAAATATATTTTTATATCCATAAAAAGAGTTTTTATCCAAAATTTAATAATATTCATGATTGAAATATTAATATCCATTTTTATAACCCATTCCATGTATACGTGAAGTAATTTTCTCTTGTTTCGTAAAATCAGCATTTCTCGGAAAAATTATTCAAAAATACTCTAAATTATTTCCTACCATCCAAATATATTTTATATATTAGGAAATATATTTTAAGTATTTATTCAAGACAAAACTTTGGTCAAAAGATCCATATATTAAATTTCAAGACCAATGGTATGTTCATTTGGAAGAAAAGGCTGACATAATAGTCTATATTTTAAATAAAATAATTCCACTCACTAGAATGACTTGAAATTTGGTATGGATCATTTAAATGGTATTTTCTATGCATGGTAAATTTTTTGTTATATTTCGATAATTTTTGTCCGGGCACAAATTTCGAGGCAGTTGGTCCCACAGTTGACCATGTTTGACCTAGTTACCATTGACCATAGTTGACCAAAACTTGCAGGACATCATTTCATAATATTTAGGTAATTATCATATTTTTTATAATATTTATTGAAGAGTTTTTAGGGTGGTCATATTTAATGGTACTTAATGCTTAATTAAAATGATTAAACAATGATTAAAAGAAATGGAAAATATATATTTAATCAAATATATCAGCTGAGTTTTGAATCCCATAAATTGTTTTGTCTTATATTACTAGAAAAGAAACACAACCTACTTGCCATGTCATCAATCCCTGTGACATACAACATCCACCATCCATTTTTCCTCAAATTTCCACCATTCAATCCACTTAACTTTTCCTATAAATAAACCCCCACCCCAACCCTTTTCAACCAAGCTAAAGAGCCAAAAAGTTGATATGATTTTTTCAAGAAGTGCTTCTCTTCATCTATTTCAAATTCTATACACACACTTCTTCTCAAAAAGCTTCTCTCTCTTAAATATATATACATATATACAAGGTTTTTGAAACCAAAGCTTAGCCTTACCCAACCAAGATTTATCCCACCAAGCTCATCCACTACCACTCTCCGGCCTCCCGAAGGGCTGCCCAAGTTCGTTCATAGTGCCAAAATTCGGCCGAATCTCCGGCGAATTTTTCTGGAAAACTTTTCTGACCGTTTTCCAAAAGTGGTAATTTTTAGCTTCTTCTTTGAGTTTCTTTTATTTGAGCTTTGTACTTATCTCTACTTCATCTTAAGCTCTAATACTAGATCTCCTATAAAGAAGGTTCTCAAAGAAAAGAGAACAAAGATTCAAACTCGGAATTCGAATAAAGTATTTGATCTTCAAAAAGAAGCTTTAAAAGAAGAAGATCAATAAAATACAAGTACTTAAATCTCTATAACTCCTCACTAGTGAGATTTTATAAATCTCTATAACTCCTTACGAGTGAGATTTCATATTTGAAAAACCTCGCGAGTTGGCCAATTACTTGCAGTTTATTTATCTTGATCTTGGCCAACATATTTCGTGAATATAGAAATAATTATGAAAGGTATCATATAATCCTAACTAACATCTTCAGTGTTCCGTGGGATTATAATTCGATCAATAGTAATCTTCATAATTTTGTCAAATATCAAAGATGGATTTAATCACACGAAGTTGGCCAATTATTTGCACTTCATTTATTTGGATCTTGGCCAACGCATAGTTCGTGTATATAGTATCATTACGAAAAGTATTGTATAATCCCCACTAATATCTTTAGTGTTCCGTGGGATTATAAATTGATAAATAGTAAACTTCGTAATCATCCGTTTAAGCTTCAAAGGTGGATTTAATCACACGAGTTGGACAATTACTTGCACTTCATTTATTTGGATCTTGGACAACGCATAGTTCGTGTATATAGTATCAGTACGAAAAGTATCGTATAATCCCCACTAACATCTTTAGTATTCCGCAGGATTATAAATTTAGAAATAGTAAACTTCGTAATCATCCACCTAAACTTCAAGAGCGCAATTTCAAAGCCAATTACTTGCAATTCTTTTATCTCGATCTTGGCTTATATAGAACCTATAAATTGTGCACGAAATTAAAAGTATACTTTGGCTCTATAATTGTCAAAATATAAGTATACTAAAATCCTTAAGCCTACGAGCTTAAAAAGGATAAGTTACAATTCCGATATTGTAACTAAAGTATTCTTCGATTTATTAATACATAATCGAAAGAAGAAGAATACTAAAGAAGTCATAAGCTATATTACTTATATATATAAAAGACTTCCTATATTACTTCGATAAACTTATATTCTATAAAGACGGAGTAATCGAAAGTATACTTGACATATTATTCTATATCTCAAGTCAAGTATACATAGTTGATATTTAATATTCTTATTTGAATATTATAGTATCCTTTGGGCTAGTACCTTAACATACTAGTTCAACCCATATTTTCTCTATACGTTTTGTTTTGTGGATTGTCTTATTAGTTTTGTAGTGAGGTGAAGTGACGTGAGGTGATTCTCGTTCTAAAACCCAAGTCCTATACGTACTAACGGGGAGTTAGTAGTATTTGCACCATGAAGAAGAGGAAAGACCCAAGACCGGATTACTAAGATCCAAGACCGAAAAAAGCTAAGGAAGCCAAGTCCACACAAAGGTTCTACATCAACTTTGAAGAAATAGCGGGGAGTTATTGTCTAAGATAAGTTGTGTAGGTATTACATTTATTTTGAGGTGGTGACTCTTATGTTACGTACCAAAACAAATATTTGTAAGGGTGTAAAGGCTTCTCCACCTACTAAAGGAGCGAGTTTATTATAAGGGAAAATCCCGAGTCTGGGAAAGGAGCTCAGGGACTGGACGTAGGGGTGAGCGAATCTATTAGAGGTTGCGCCATCACGAACCAGGATAAAATCGCCGTATGGTATTTTATTTCCTTGCACTTTATTTTCCGTATATATAAACTGCATAACCACTCGGTAAGGTTTAGAAAGAGATAAATTATTTTAAAACGTCATAATAATTTTTAAATTGGTAATTAAGCTATTCAACCCCCTTCTAGCTTAATATAGCCCTCTTACGGGACCTATTAATTGGTATCAGAGCGGTGCTTTTTAACATGTTTAATAAGTGATTTGCACATTATAGGCACAAAAAAAGTGGTCCTAAATGGCGTACATTAATCCTGTTGGTTGTGGAGAAAGCCTGTCAAGCTCACGACCTCCTCTATTTGATGGCACCAACTTTGCAACATGGAAAACGAGGTTTCACATCTATGCTAGATCTCAAGGAGTCAAAGTTTGGATGGCTATCGAAGATGGTGTTCGTGTTCCTACCAAAATTGTCGATGACATCATCTTCGAAAATAAGGTTAGTGAATATAATCTAGAGGAAGAAGCCATAATGAATATAGCCACCAAGGCGGAAATGGTTCTCACAAGTGCACTTACAGAAAAATAATATAAAAGAGTAAATAATTGCAAGTCGGCACAAGAAATGTGGAATAAATTAGTGGTAACCTGTGAAGGAACCACTGATATAAAAGATTCTCAGATGGAAATATTGATCCCAGAATATGAGAACTTTAAACTCCAAGAAGGAGAAAATATCATCGATATGGAAATAAAATTTACTCGTATAATCAATGAGTTATCTCAACTTGGAAAGAATTATACTCAAAATGAAAAGAATAGAAGAATGCTCAAATCTCTCCCTCCTAGTTGGAAGGTCAAAGTTACTACTATAAAAGGGATGCATAATTTAAATGAGTATAAGATTGATAACCTATTCAGAAATCTTCATGCTTACGAAGAAGATAATATTCCGGAAAAGGTTGCTCTAAAAGTGGAGGATAAAAAGAAACGCCATATTAATTGATGAAGATGAAAACGACGAGGAGTTAAATGAGGAACTCCAAAATATCGATGAGAGTGAAATTGCTCTACTCACGAGACAACTTCGTCGTGTGCTTCAAAGCAAAGCTCAAAGATACAGAAAAGGCTTTTTTAAATCAAATAATCAACAAAGAGTTTTTAACTCTAACGGAAGGCCAAATTACTCTCAAAATTATTCTTCCAACTACAAGAGTAATTTTCCATGAACGAGCTACAACAAAGGCAAAGACAATCAAAATATGAACACTTATAGTAATGCCAATATCTCAACTAATCATCCAGTGTACACTCCTCCAAAATCAAAAGATGCATCTCCCGAGGAAACACAAGATGTGTGTTTCGAATGGAAATAACCCGGTCACTATAAAAGAGAATGTCCTAAACTTTCAAAAGGACGAAGTCTCGTGGCAAAAAATGGTTGGGATCTAAGTGAAGATGAAGAAGCTCCTGAAGCTAGTGAAGAAGTGGTCAATCTATGCTTAATGGCTCTCGGAGATGAAACTACCTCGACGGAAATATCCTCTTCAAATCAAGAGGTAACATCTAACTATATCTCAATTAAATCTTTTTTAGATGAATCTAACTTATCCCTCTTAGATATGAATAAGCATGATTTAATTGAACTCGTAGTAAGTTAGAAAAATAAGTATAAAGATATTGAACAAAGGTTTCACTTGCTATGGTCTGAGAAGATGAAAATTGAGGAAATTCATCATACTCAAAATAAAGAATATACTCGGATGATGGACTCAAAAGTCCAAGATGAGAATGAGATTACATATCTGAAAGATCAAAACCATCTCATCAAGATTGAGGTAAATAAACTTCAAGAAAATATACTCAATCTTGAGACAGAGTATATATCATTAATTCTTAAAGACGAAGAGATGGAACGTGAAAAGATATAATTGAATGATAATATTTTTAAACTTAACGTTGATCTATTGAACTTAAAGATTCTAAATGAATCAAATGTTCAAGATAAAGAAACATCTTATAAAGACAATCTTGATAAAGAAATTGAGCTATTAGAAACCATTGAGCTTAAAAGTGAAGCTCTAAGGTTAAAAGAAGAAAATCATAAACTCATAGCTCAAGTTATGGATCAAGAAAGAATCCTTAACAATAAGATTGATGCCTTAAAGAAAGAAAATGAAAATCTTGAAGAAGTCATTTAAAGATTTACAAAAGGCAATAAGATGTTGTATCAAATGGTGCATACAAAAACCTCATATAATCATGAAGGTTTGGGATATAATAAGAATTCTCTTCCTAAAGGAAATACTCAGATATTTGTATCACCAATAAAGACTTCACCCGAATCACCATCTTATAAATGTTCTTATTACAATAAAATGGGACATACCATTCAATATTGCAAATTCAAGAATGGTGAAATTAAGGGAAATCATGTATGGATTCGCAAGGAATCATACGAGAAAGATGATAAACGAATGCCTTACAAGAATAGGGAATATAAAGATCAAAGTTAACAAAGGTCTCATCAACCTTCCATGCCTCAAGATAGAAACATAAATTATTATGTCAATAGTAATGCATTTAGAAGACAACAACCTCTCAATAGAAATGTGTATGCAAATTACCATGCTAATAATAAACATATTGTTAATCATGATCCTCCCAGATTTCATGATAGCTCTAGGTATTATCAACCTCAAACTAGGCATTATGCATCTAGAAATTTTAATGTGCCTAATGATAAGTATACTATGCCTAGATTCTTTCATGAAAAATCAAATGTTATGTATGATGTACTAACCCCAGGACCTTCAAGACAAAGGGGTACCTATAAATTTAATTAATCGGTTTTGTAGGTTTATCTTGCCGTGAAACAAGACATATGGTACCTTGATAGTGGGTGTTCAATACATATGACCGGAAATAAGTCACTCTTGAACAACATTAAAAGGGTCATCGTGGGGAACGTAACATTTGGAGATAATAGCAAAAGAAACATTGTCGGCATCGGAGATATCAATAATGATAAAGTTAAAAGTTCTAACGTTCAATTAGTCACCGGATTAAAGTACAATCTTCTCTCTATTAGTCAATTATGCGACAATGAATACAAGGTAATTTTCTACACTACTCATTGTTCAATTCTTGATAAATCCGGAAAGTTGGTCCTCACTTGCCCTCGAAATAAGAATGTATATACATGTGACATGAGCAATCAAGTGAGCGTATGCCTAATCACTATAAATGATGATCCATGGTTATGGCATCGAAGATTAGGACATGCCAACTATTATAAAATCATACTTGTAAAGCTTGCAAAATTGGTAAACAAATTCCAGCCTCTCACAAAGCAAAATTCATGGTATCTACCTCAAGACCTCTCGAGCTATTACATATGGATCTTATTGGTTCGGTTCCTATACAAAGTCTCAGAGGTTGCTTATATACGTTGGTAATCGTAGATGATTATTCACGATTTACATGTACAAAATTTATCAAAGCCAAAAGTGACGCTTTTGAATCTTTCTCTTCTTTATGTAAAAGTATTCAAAATCAACAAAATAAAACCATAGTCTATATAAGGACTGATCATGGTAAAGAATTTGAGAATTCCAGTTTTACCAACTTCTGTGATGAACATGGCATCACACATAATTTTTCCGCTCCATATACTCCACAATCAAATGGAGTAGTTGATCAGAAAAATAGAACACTCTAAGAAATGGCTAGCAAAATGCTAGATAAATATTGTCGACCTAAATATTTTTGGGCCGAAGCTATGTCAACGGCTTTCCATATTCTTAATCGGGTTTTGCTAAGACCTATAAAGCAAAAGACTCATTACAAGCTCTATTTTGGCAAAACTCCGAAGTTAAGCTACTTTCAAGTATTCGGAAGCAAATGCTTCATATTAAATTCAAAAGAATACCTTACAAAATTTGATCTGAAATCAGACGAAGGTATATTTCTTGCATACTCGAATAATAGTAAAGCTTATGGATTGTTTAATCTAAAGTCGCTCAAGGTGGAAGAATCAATGAATGTGGCATTTAATGAAAATAAACCACCCACAAAATATAAAGATCTTGTTGACCAAGAAAATGTCCAACATGATGATATTGAAAATATTATTCGACAATTCGAATATATGTATATCAGGACTCCCGTTCACAAAAATCCATTAGAATTAGACGAAAATGAAGATGAACTTCCCAAAGCAATTCCTACTATAAAAAGTCATCCACTAGATAATGTTCTTGGAGACTTAAGGAAGGGAGTTCAAACGCAGTCATAAGTTCAAAAAGTTGTGAATCATCTTAGTTTTCTATCTCAGATAGAACCTAAGACCTCGAAAGAGGCTTTATTAGACTAGGATTGGATCTCTGTAATGCAAGAGAAACTACTCCAATTTACTCGCAGTAAAGTTTGGGAACTTGTCCCAAAGCCTCGTGATACCTCTATAATTGGTACAAAATAGGTATTTTGATATAAATTAGATGAAAATGAAATGGTAGTTTGATATAAAGCGAGATTAGTCGCAGATGGATATACCCAAATGAAAGGTATAGACTTTGATGAAACATATGCACCGGTAGCAAGAATTGAATCAATTCGAATGCTATTGGCTTATGCATGTCATAAAAATATCAAAGTATACCAAATAGATGTGAAATATGCATTCTTAAACGACATATTAGAAGAAGAAGTATATGTAAAACAACCTCCCGGTTTTGAAGATGCAAACCATCCAGATTATGTCTATAAATTATATAAAGCTCTATATGGACTAAAACAAGATCTAAGAGCTTGGTATAAAAGGTTGAACAAGTTCCTTTTAGAAAACAAATTTAAGATGGGAACGGCCGATAAAACCTTATTTACGAGGCAAGAGAAAGATGATATGTTGATCGTACAAATATACGTAGATGACATCATATTTGGTTCAACAAATGATGCACTGTGTAAATAATTCTCTGATAATATGAGTAAAGAATTCGAGATGAGTATGATGGGAGAGTTAAACTTCTTTTTAAGATTGCAAATAAAGCAATCTGGTGAAGGCATTCATATCTCTCAATTAAAATAATTTAAAGAGATGTTGAAAAAATTTGAAATGGATAATGCCAAACCCATCTCTACTCCTATGTCTACATCCGATAAAATAACGGAAGATCCAAAAGGAATTCCAGTAGACACAAAGGAATATCGGGGAATAATTGGTAGCTTGCTTTATATCACTGCAAGTCGTCCCGATATTCAATATAGTGTTTGTAAGTGTGCTAGATTTCAAGTAGCACCAAAAGAATCTCATTTATCCGCGGTAAAAATGATATTGAGATATCTTAAAGGAACCACAGATGTTGGTCTTTGGTATCCAAAAGGAATACCATTTGACTTAGTATGTTTTTCTGATTCAGACTATACCGGGCATTTATTTGACAGAAAAAGTACTAGTGGTACTTGTCTGTTTCTCGGTGGATGCCTAGTTTCTTGGTTTTCAAAGAAACAAAATTCTATATCCATCTTGACAATAGAAGCTGAATATATAGCAGTTACAAAGTGTTGTGCTCAAATATTATGGATGAAGCAAACACTAGCTGACTATAATATAAAGTTTGATGTGATCTCAATCTTATCTGATAATACGAGTGCTATTGATCTTAGAAAAAATCCTGTATTGCATTCAAGATCTAAACATATAGATGTGAGACATCACTTCTTACGTGATCGTGTCAATAAAGGCGATATTAAAATGACTCACATAGATACTGAGTTTAATCTCACTGACATACTCATAAAACCATTGAATTCCGAAAGATTCACTAAACTCCGTCTGGATTTAGGAATGCTGGAATCAATAAAATAGATCGAAAATAAAAAGAAATCATATTATCTATCTTCTGGGTTTATTTAAGCCATCTCACGAAACAATTATTTTCTCGATCAAGTTGTTAAGTCTCGTAAATTCAGATTTGTCAATAAAGAAATTTATTGATCGGATTTATTGAGATCTTAAATAGCTCAGATTAACCGTGAAAATAAAACTATTCCGAGTAAATATTTTTACTCGGTGAGATTTGTCAAAGGCTTTTTATTCTCATAGGTTATAATTATATATCAATATAAATATATTCTTATTATATATATATACTCATGGATATTCTGAAAAATATTTTTACAAAAAAATATTATATAAATATAGTTTCTGGGTTAATTTTATATGTGTTGTATCCAGCCCAAACAAAAATTCTGTCCGGGCCAATTCATTATCAAGCCCATATGATTTTTAACACACACACACACACACACACATATATATATATATATATATATATATATATATATTCAAACAACCCAGTCATAAAACAAAAAGCCCAACCCATTTGTAGTTTTTAAAGCCCCATTTGATAAAACCCTAACATCTGGACCGTTGATCATATAATTGATCAAATTGCAGCTGTTGAATTACTAAAATATATATACAAACATTTTTGTTTACAGTATTATTTATACGGTTCATTTGAAACCCTACTCTTTCGCCTCTCGCCTCTTCTCCGATTCTCTAAAACTCTAGATCTATATTTCTTCGATTATTCTTCGATTCTCGATGAAATTCATTAGTTATTATACTTATATTTTATTATCTGTAGTCAGGAACATACGATTAATTAATAATCTTGTTTGGGTTGGTGAAATCAAAGTGATTTTGATGATAAAAATCAATGATTTATACATAAATCGATCGAGAATTATCAAATCGAACATTAGATTGTTTGATTCATATATATATATATATATATATCTAACTATATATACCTAAAACTTCACTTTTGATTCCGATTTTATGAAACCCTAACTTGTTATTTTAGTTTAAATGACAGGAGAAGACTGGTATCGAGTGGAATGGTTGAATAAACAACCCCAAAAGGCTAAATCAGAGGTGCATATGGCATAAATCGGTGAATCAGAAGTTGACTAGGTCCGCGACTGAGTCAACCAAGTAAGTCTTAATAGCCAGGCCAGGCTATAGGCTCAGGTAAGAGTTATTTTCTTCCAATTATTTCCTTAAAATTATGAGATTGTGATGTTCATACTTGAATTTTTGTGAATCTGTGATTAGGAGTGTTCGCATGTGATTGATTGTTGATCTTATTCAAATTGAGAGTATAAATCGGAATATGACTTGTGATTATTATTTGTGCTATATCAAATCCGAACATGGTTTATGTTTTTGATACATTAGAAGTTAAATTCAAATGAAGTTCAAGATGTGTTTGATATATTCAAGTTAAAATTGAATGTGATTCAAGTTTTTTTAGTTAAAATTCGAGTATGATTAATGAACATTTTTGGTATACTCGAGTAGGGAGTATAGATTTGAATGTGGTTCATGTTGCTTTTGATATATAATCAAGATAAGGGTATAAGTACTTCAATGAATAAACTGGAAAATCAATTCTTGCTCTCAATTAACAAAACTTTATTTTACAACTAAGAAACATATTTTGGAAGCTAGGAAAGTATGTGCTCTCTGTGTATTATGGTCTAAAAATAAACAATGATTTCTGTTATCCTGTTTTATAAATTAAATTAACTAAATTTCTATTTCTGAGGAAATTTAACTTAGTATCTCTTATGTAAAGTGATAGTTTGACTGATTTCTATTCATTGAAGAAGAGTCTCTATAATTTAATATTTGTCTGAGAGGTTTTTGATAGAAGAACTGATCAAATAGTAGTTATGAATGATAGAACCTGCAGACCTACTTAAGGATATAGTATCACTAAACTAGGTGCAAGCTGTCTGATTAATGTCAACTATTAAGAATTGTGAACAAGTAATATCTAAAAAAAACTCTCTAATCAAAGAAATAATCAGAAAATTGCTTTGTGTTTATGATTTGTTGAGAATGGTACAAATGCACTAAAGGGGTATAAACTGTGATAAATTTTTGAGGGATACATTGAACCTTGTCTTTCTTGTGCAGTTACATTTATATACTATGAACTTGATTCTGAATCTGCTTCCTGTATTATGTATTCTAAGTATGTGTATATCCTAGTAAGATACAGGAAATATATAATGCAAGGTGTATTGTGTGTTTACTGGATTAGTACATGCAATTAATGTAATCTGTAATATTAAAGAAGACTTTTATGCAAACTGTGATTTGATAAAGAGTATAAATTGATCTTTTAGAGTACAAGGTAAAATCACAAGCACACATAGCCCTCACAGTAAGACCTAGCAGGGGAGCCTTGAGCATCCCTGTATCTGGATCATTGCTGTGATTAATGGCCACTTAGAAATTTTAGGTGGCATTTTATTTAAACCTACTGCATTTAAAGTGTTATATCTGATATATGGTCTAAGTGTTGTGTTACCTAGAATGCTATTTGAATTAAATGAAAACTGATTGTGCATTAATATAGATGCATTGCTCTGTGTTAAATGTGTATAACATTCTCTTGGTTGCATCTCATTAATAACAAGATGTCTTAAGAAATAAATGTGACATTCCTTCTTAAAACTAAAATATTTCATAAAATTAAATTCTTTCAAAAGGTGACAACCTCTCTGCACTGATCTTTTCTCAAAACTGAACATTCTTAAATGCATTGTTTGTCACTTGCTAGGTCCTATGATGTAGAGTAAGCTGCATTTCACCTTTATGTCACACATTCTCCCAAGTTTGTATACTTTTTGTACTTCTAACAGTACTAAAACAGTATTTTCTAGTATCATTGGTCACTATTTACATATGTCAGCTATCAAACATCATACCTTAGCTGTATTATACACATACCTAGGATATGGAATTATGCAATCCATGCCTCTGTACATCAACTCTTTGCAAATTACATATAATGAAAATCACTGTTCATAAACAGTAAAAGCTACTTTATAGAAAATTATTTTCCTAACTGATATTGAATTATGTGCTATGTGCATGCTTATATACTTATATTTACATCTGCTACATTCATACACAAACACAGTTCATTTGCATACTTCACTTCATCAGTTATGAACACAAATGCTAGGCCATTCTACCCTAATCCAAGACCGACCATCACAAATCCATATCTGCTGGAAGATATGGAAAAGAAACAGTTTCTTCACCACAAATTCTCATCATTCAAAATAGTAAACCCTTCAAACCAAGAAACAGTCACCAAAGGCCATCTCATCAAAGAAACCACATAAAAGCTTTCAAAAATCACATTATCCCTTTCTATCAGAGTAGGAAATTTCAAGTTCCTCACTCTCCAAACCCTAGACCAGCCAAACCCTTTCAAGCCAGAGTCTACACCAGAAAATCAAACCTAAGACAGGAACCAAACACAAACACAAACCCTAACACCTCTAAGCCTCCACCACCAGACCTTGCTAACCCTTCTAATTCCAAGAAATTCCTTGACTTAGTCAAGAATGTTCAGCCTAGTATTTGTGTGAACTTAACTGGTGAAGTGGAGAGGGTCATTAGGCATGCTAAGTGGGAGGGATTAATATTTCATTTGAGTAGACAGTACTTCATACATCTCATGGGTGAGTTTTACTGTAATATGAATATCATTAAGGGTCTAGAGGGAGTCTACATTTTACAACCACTATGAACAAGAAAGTCATTTGTGTTGATAATAAGAGTCTTAAAAGGGCACTACACCTTCCACTGCACTTGTGTGAATTACCATGTCATGAACTTATGCTTGGTGTCTTGTGTGAGTCTGATGTTCCATCTGGTATGTGTGATTTTAAATGTGGAATCCATTTTAAGCATTTTAAAGGAGTTTTACCGCATCTTGCACTTATCATAAGGGCAAATGTCCTGCCCAAACCTAATCAAAGTAAATACTTTGACTTTTATGATGTTAAATTGATTTATCTTCTTTGCAACAACAAAATCAACTTTAACATTTCTTATATCATTCTTCTCAATATGATAAATGCTAATCTGGTAGGATATATGCCATATGGACTCCTCATCACTTGCTTATTTCTTATGTGCAATATTCCTCTTCCTGATAAATTTGCTAATCGAGGTGATTCACACATCACAAATGAGCACATTAGGCCATAAATTCCTCTCATGCACTATAAACCACAAGAGGTTGAACCCACTGTGATTCCTTTTATAATTAGAGAAGAAGATGTCTTCCTCTCTAACTATGAGTCTGTCAGAGTCATGATAAATGAACTTAAAAATAAACTTAGGAGGGTTAAAAATGAAAATAGTGAGCTTAAGGATAAGGTAACCTACCTAGAGGGTGTAACTGTGTCGTAAAACTAGAATTGCATATCTTGGAAACTTTGTTGCATCTACCTTAGAAGACCACTGTATGACTGACCAAGATATTGTAAATACCTTCCAAGTTCCAATTTCTGATGACTTAGCTAGGTTCATGAGTTAGAGGACATAGGTATGGATGCAAGGGGGCTACCTATTGAAAATCTGCCTGATTTGGTTCATGTGTGTGATGCTGATGGTAATGTTATTGGGTGAACTATGTGCTGCTTGTTGTTGGACGATTCTATGCTGTGTTGTTCTGCTGTTTCTGCACTTCTTTTGATGATCTATGTTTAATGTACTTTTAGGAAGTCTGTATAACCTTAATATAAATTGTAATTTGAACTGTTGGTTGGATTTGATAAAGTATATGTAATCCTGGTATTTGTAAACTTAAAACAGGTGCATGATTTTGTTCTATTTAATCAGTGAATCCTTCTGATTAATAAGAACACTTTTGGTTAAATGTCATGATCTGTTTCTGCAAGTTGTTATGTAATTTCAATTCATCTTATGATTTAAGCTTTCTTGACTTATTCTGTTAGCTTAACATGATATGAAATGTCTTTGTCTTCTCTAACCAGTCTATATAGGAACAAGATGAAATTTGTATTTAGCCACTTATAATATGATCTAGAAATCATTGCAATTAACTGTTATTAACCTATTAGGCATGTCCATTTCTATATTATGCAGAATTAAGATAAATTGGCTATTTCTGAAACTCTGACTTATTGATGTACAATATTGAGTCTAAAACTAAATTCAGCTATAAAACTACTTGATATCTATCTTAGTGATTAAAAGTAACTATTACAAATTATAGGACTGAAAAAAATGGAAAACCAGTATCTTTGTATTATCTAACCCTCTGCAGGCATGAAACAAACATTCACTTCTAAGCCAAAGACAATCAGCAAAGCCTTGCAGACATGAGATATCAGGAAATAAAGGTACGACACTTTATGTGTTTTTCATTTCTTTTTAAACCACCCCAAAAAATTGGCTCTGCTAAGGTAAAATAGGTATAGTTTCTCAAATTTGTGTACATAGTTGAGTGTATTAGGTTGATTAGAGGTTTGTATAATTTAGTTAAGTCTCCTTGCTATTTAGACAATTTCAAATAGATTGTATTAGGTTGTCTCAATCTGTAAAAGAGTATGCTGTGAAGAATTATAGTTTGTATGATCGAATGATAGGAGTGTATCAACTAGAAAGTATTAGCGCAAACTCATGTAAACTGATATTTCTCTTGTTTGTATTTGATAAAAAGCACCGGCTTAGAATGTATTAGGTCATTTGACATGTCATAGTTGCTGATGTATTAGTTAGATTGTGTTACGATTGAACTTTGTAACTTCAGTCGATATAACTAATCAGAATCATGAACCTGATTATATCACTTATCTGCCCATGATATAACTAATAATGATTTATGTTTAGTTTTCAGATCTTAACTAACTGGACAAATCAGGACTTAACTGGAAATCAGTACTTATACTGAAGTCGGAACTTAAGATATCAGAACTTAAGTTATCAGAACTTAAGATATCAGAAGATATTCATCAGAAGATAATATCAGGACTTAAGAAGACTTTCAGATAAGGAAGGCGGATGATTGAAAGGAAAGAAGATCAAGACTAAAACAAGAAGAGATATGCATGGAAAAGAATTCTATGAAGAATAGAAGACTTAGAGGAAAAGATAACTAATTGATATATTTTAGGATGCAGACTTATATTCAATATCGATTAGAAGATTATCTTGTAACTGTGTGTCTATATAAACACAACATAGAGTTTACACTATATGTGTTATCTTAATCGAGAATATTATTCATTGTAACCCTAGCAGCTCTCTTGATATTTGTTCATCACTGAGAGAGAACGGTTCTATTGTAATACTGTTTTATTAATAAGATTATTTTGTGTTTTATACTTGTGTTCTTAATTCGATTTGATTGTAGTATACACTGTATTCAACCCCCTTCTACAGTGTGTGTGACCTAACAAGTGGTATCAGAGCCTATCTGTTAACACATATACAGTAAAGATTCAAAATAATCATGTCTGAAGAAGAACAAACTCCAACCAAGCCCACCAAAACTGAAGAAACTCCAAAAACTCAAATCCATAATCGATATGAGACTATTAGAGTTCCCATACTGAAACCTTCTGAGTATCCCATATGGAAAGTGAGGATGACTATGTTTATAGAAGCTAAAGATCCAGAATACCTTGATATAATTAAGGAAGGACAACATAAGCCAACAAAGCTCTCTGTTGTAGTTGCAGATCAGCTAGCAAAGACTGTACCAAAGGAGAAAAATGAGTATACAGCTGAAGATATCTCATCTATTTCCTAGGATGCAAAGGTAAGGCATTTGCTGCTGCATAGTGCCATTAATAATGTCATGTCAAATAGGGTAATTAACTGCATGACTGCAAAGGAGATATGGGATGCCTTGGAAACAAGATGCCAGGGAACTGATGCAATTAAGAAGAACAGGAGGACTATACTCACTCAAGAGTATGAGCACTTTGACTCAAAACCTGATGAGTCATTAACTGGTTTATATGACAAATTTGTCATACTCTTGAATGATCTGTCACTGGTGGATAAGGAATATGATCTTGAAGATACTAATCTTAAATTCCTTTTAGCTCTTCCTGAAAATTGGGATTTAAAGGCAACTACTATAAGAGACAACTATGCTCTTGATGAAACAACTCTTGATGAAATTTATGATATGCTCAAGACTCATGAACTTGAGATGGAGCAAAGAAGCAAGAGACATGAGAGAAAGTCAAGAACAGTTGCTCTTAAGGTTGAGGAGGAATCCCCCAAAGTGGCTGTCTCAAAGAAAGGCAAAGAAAAGGCTCTCATCACAAAGTCTGATTCAGATTCATCAAAATCTAATGATGATGATGAGGATTCAGAAACTGAAAGTCTATCTGAGATGGATGCTGATGAAGAGATGTTGATATTGTGTGCTCTTATGGTGAAGGGCATCATAAAGATAGCCTACAGGAAATTCAGAAAGGGAAGGAAATTTTCCAGGAAAAGTGGAAGTTCCGATAAGAAGGGATTCAGAAAATCTGAAGTCAAAACAGGAAAGTATGACAGAGGAGATTTCTCAAATGTTAAATGCTACAACTGTGGTGAGAAAGGCCACATATCTCCTGATTGCAAGAAAGGAAAAGGTGACAAAGGCAAGGCACTTGTCACAAAGAAGAAAAGCTGGACAGACACTTCAGATTCTGAAAATGTGGTGAACTATGCCTTGATGGCAAATGCTGATAGCAGTTCTGATGCTGCTGAGTTAAAGGTACCTCAAACAACTTATGCTTTTCATACTGATTATAATACTTAGTTGAGATCTTATCTTAAAACTATATTCATTAGTTATAGAAATCAGACTTTAACATGTGATAGGTTAACTTCTGAAAATATGGCTTTTAAGAAAAAGAATGACTATTTAGAAAAAGAGTTAGTTATGTTCCATCAAACTCAGAAAGAAAGAGATGATGCTTTTTATGTTAAAGATGAAGTGTTAAAATTGAATCAATCTCTAAAAACTGAGTTAGAAAAGGAAATAGAGATTATCAGGACTTGGACTAACTCTGGCAGAACAACTCAGAATTTATTAAGTAGTGGAAACTAGAAAGAGGGCTTAGGTTATGGAGATGATAAAAGTGAAACATGAACTGAAAAAATTAAGACAATTATTGTTAAACAGACTAATAAGCCAAAGGTAAATCCTGTTAAGTTTGTAGCTAAAACTGTAAAGTCTGATTCTGAAAAGATGAAAGATACTGAGACAGAAGTTAAGGCAGAGTCAACTTCTGATAAGGCAAAACAGGATAAACCAGCTGAGGTTAACATAGGCTTTATGACAAAGAAGCAGCTTAAGTATAAGCTGAAAGAGATTAAGAATGTAAACAAGGTAAAGTCACCTAGGAAAAATAGGAATGGAAAGGAAGGTGTGAATAAAAGCAATAATTATAAGCCTGTTCCTAATGCTCCTAGAAAGAAATGTTATAACTGTGGAAACTCTAACCATCTTGCTTCTTTTTGCAGGAAGAATAAGAATATCAACTTTTTACCTCCTACATCAGGAGTTAAGAGTTAGTCTATTAGGTTTAAACCACAAAATCCTTGTCTTCATTGTGGTAGTTTATTGCATTCCATTTATACTTGTAAGGAATATCATAGTTTTTACTATGATTATTATCAAATAAAACTTTCTTTGAAGAAAGTTAGCATTATTCCTTCTAGTGTAAGTTCTGATGCAAAGTCTGATACTGTAATTCTGATAAGAAAAATGTTAACATAAACCCTGATGTAAATCCACTACAAATGTTAACAAACTTAATAAGGCCAAAGGATCCAAGCAAGTCTGGGTCCTTAAAACTAATCATTAGTGGTCTTTGTGATTGCAGGGCAACAGGAAAAACATCCTAGTTCTGGACAGCGGATGTTCAGGACATATGACTGGAAATAAAGCCCTGCTATTAGACTTTGTGGAGAAAGCTAGCCCAGGAGTATCTTATGGAGATGGCAACATGGGAAAAACTCTGGGATATGGCAACATCAATCTTGGGAATGTCATCATTGAGGAAGTAGCTCTAGTCTCAGGACTTAAACACAATCTGCTGAGTGTTAGTCAAATCTGTGACAGAGGTTATCATGTGGATTTCTTTGAAGAACACTGTGAAGTTGTAAGCAAATCTAAAGGCAAAGTTGTTCTAAAGGGATACAGGCATGGTAACATTTATGAAGCCAAGCTTTCAACAAGTTCTGATAATTCTACAATCTGTCTTTTAAGCAGAGCATCAATTGAAGAAAGCTGGGATTGGCACAAGAAACTCTCTTATTTGAATTTCAAAAATATAAATGAACTAGTCAAGAAATATCTTGTGAGAGGACTGTAAAAGTCAGTATTTTCTCCTGATGGCCTTTGTGATTCATGTCAAAAGGCAAAACAAAGAAAATTTTCATTCAAGAGTAAGACTGAATCTTCAATTCTTTAGCCTTATCACCTACTACATATTGATCTATTTGGTCCAGTGAATGTCATGTCTATTGCAAAGAAGAAATATGCTATGGTCATAGTAGATGAGTTCACCAGATACACATGGGTGTATTTCTTGCACACAAAAAGTGAAACTGCATCTATCTTGATTGATCATGTCAAACAACTGGATAAATTAGTCAAAGACTCTGTGAAAATCATAAGAAATGATAATGGCACTGAGTTCAAGAATATGATAATGGAAGAGTTCTGCAAAGACCATGGAATTAAGCAGGAATTTTCTGCTCCTGGAACTCCACAACAAAATGGAGTTGTTGAAAGAAAGAATAGAACTCTTATTGAAGCTGCAAGAACTATGCTTGATGAAGCAAAGTTACCAACCTACTTTTGGGCTGAAGCTGTGTAGACTGCTTGTTTTACTCAGAATGCATCACTTATCAACAAGCATGGAAAGACACCATATGAGATGGTGAAGAAAAAGAAGCCAAATTTGAAGTACTTTCATGTATTTGGATGCAAGTGTTTTGTTCTTAAGACTCATCCTGAATAGTTATCCAAATTTGATCTAAAAGCTGATGAAGGAATTTTTGTTGGATATCCACTTTCCACAAAAGCCTTCAGAGTCTACAATTTAAGAACGAGGGTTGTCATGGAATCTATCAATGTCTCTTTTGATGATAAGAAGATTACTAGACTTGAAGATTTCAATGATCATGATCAGCTGAGATTTGAAAATGAAATTTTAAATTCTGATTCTATAAATTCTGATAATCTAAATCCTGATACTGCAAACTCTGATGGGTTAAACTCTGATGTTATTGAAACTGTGATGACTATATCAAAGGAAAATGCACCTATGCAGGGGGAGCATATTTAAGATCCAACCACATCTCAAGAAGCATCAGAACCTAGAACAGGCTCTTCAAGTTCTGATTCATCAAGTTCTGATGGGCCAAGTTCTGATAATTCTGGAAACTGAAATTCTGATTCATCAAGTTCTGATGGGCCAAGTTTTGATAATTATAGAAACTCAAATTCTGAAGGATCCAACTCAGAGAGCATAATTTTAGGGGGAGCATCAGAAAATATTGATGGAGATAGCATGGATCATGGGGGAGCATCCAGTTCTAGAGATCAACTGCCATTTGCAAGGAAGTGGACTAAAGCACATACACCTGACTTAATTATTGGAGATCCTGAAGTAGGTATTAGAACTAGAACAGCAACATCAAATGAATGTCTCTATCATTCTTTTCTTTCTCAGGCTGAACCAAAGAAAGTGGAAGAAGCTCTTCAAGATGCTGATTGGGTGCAAGCAATGCAGGAAGAGTTAAATGAATTTGAATGAAATAAAGTCTGGACCCTAGTGCCAAGACCAAGGAACAGATCAGTTGTTGGTACAAAATGGATGTTAAGAAACAAAACTGATAGTGATGGCATAATTACAAGAAATAAAGCAAGGCTGGTTGCAAAAGGATACTCTAAACAGGAGGGAATTGATTATGATGAAACATTTGCACCAGTTGCTAGATTGGAAGCCATAAGGATATTTTTGGCTTATGCTGCTCACAAAAAGTTTACAGTCTTTCAAATGGATGTAAAAAGTGCTTTTCTTAATGGAAAATTGGAAGAAGAAGTATATGTTGAACAGCCTCCAGGTTTTGTAGATTCAAAATTTCCTCATCATGTCTATAGACCTGATAAAGCACTTTATGGCCTTAAGCTATCTCCAAGAGCATGGTATGAGACACTAGCTCAGTTTCTTCTGGAAAGTGGATTTAATAGAGGGACTATTGACAAAACTTTATTCTATCTCAACCATGGAAAAGACTTACTTTTGGTGCAGATATATGTTGTTGATATCATTTTTGGTTCTACAAATGACAGACTTTGTAAAAGGTTTGCCAAGCTAATGCAGTTAAGATATTAAATGAGTATGATGGGAGAACTTAGCTATTTTCTGGGCCTTCAAGTCAAGCAGAATGAAGAAGGAACTTTTATTTGTCAATCTAAGTACACCAGAAATTTGTTGAAGAAATTTAGAATGCAAGACTGTTCAAGTGCATCCACTCCTATGGCCACTGCAACAAAATTGGATAAGGATACTGGTACATTAGTAGATATTACTGATTACAGAGGTATGATTGGCTCATTACTCTATCTAACTGAAAGTAGACCTGATATCATTTATGCTACCTGTCTTTGTGCAAGATTTCAAGCAGATCCAAGAGAACCTCACTTAACAGCTGTGAAAAGAATTTTCAAGTACCTTAAGGGTATAACTGATCTGGGATTGTGGTATCCTAGGGAATCAGACTTTAAGCCAATAGGTTACTCATATGCAGATTTTGCAGGGTGCAAAATTGACAAGAAAAGCACAAGTGGAAGCTGCCAATTTCTTGGAGGCAGATTAGTTTCTTGGTTTAGCAAGAAACAAAAGTCAATTTCCACATTAACTGCAGAAGCAGAGTACATTGCTGCAGGAAGCTGTTGTGCACAAATTCTTTGGATGAAGAATCAGTTACTGGATGATGGGTTAGAATTCTCTAAAATCCCTATTGACTGTGATAATCAAAGTGCTATTGCTATGACAGGTAATCCAGTTCAGCACTCTATGACAAAGCACATTAGCATAAGGTACCACTTCATAAGGGAGCATGTGATGAAAGGTACAGTGGAATTGCATTTTGTTCCAACAGATCAACAACTAGCGGATATCTTCACGAAACCACTTTTTGATGCTACTTTTACAAGATTGGTAAATGAACTTGGAATGGTTTCAGGTTCTTTCTCTAAATCTGCTTAGTTTATGTTCTGATACATCAGATTTTATAATCAGTATTTACAGATTTTACTATCTTTATGTAATCTGTGCTTAAATTGAAATTTACTATGTACTGATTGTTGTCTGATGTGAATTTCTAAACTCTGATAGTGATATGAATGTTTCTGTGACTATTCAATCCAATGAGGATAACTGTGCTAGATGCTGACCTAGTAATCTCTAATATACTAATGATCCCATATTTGAAGTAATTGTTTATGTGGAAATCTTTTAACACAAGCAAATTCTGATATTGAGCTTGGTTAGGTTTACTTTGTGTATCTTATTACTAAGTTAAAAACTAGAATAGTGCTTCTTATCTGTTAAGTTCTGATCTTGGTAAATCTTATGGATGTACTAAGTGCTGATAAGCCTCACTTATCAAAAGAAAAAGAAAAGAAAAGAAATAAATATCAGGTACTCCTTTGAGATCTAGAGAAAAATGTATGTGGAAGGGAAGACCCAAGTGCATTGCTGGTATTAAGTAATATGCATTAGAAAAGCAAAATAAAATTTTCTTGGTGACTTTTCACATTCTCTGATTACTGGAGAAATACTCTGATAACAGCATAAATTCCAATAAGCAGTCGTGACTCACTTATACTGAGAAGCCACTGTAAAAAAGAAATTTCAAAAGATGCATAAAATGAGCACAAAACAGTTGAGGTGGACTCATGCATGAACTCATTCTATAGTTGACTTCAGACTAATGATAGATTTTGAGCAAAATTCTTAGTTATGCCTTATTTCTAGGATGTACTGAAGTGAATCAGACTTTACTCTTTGTCTGATATTTAGCTTAATGCACACACTTACACTCCATATGAATGATGAAAATTACTGTGGTGATCAATGTTGTTTTAGATGAATAATTTAAGTGTCAGTTGCATAAATTCTGAGGACAAGGTCTGATGGAATTTCTGATGATTAAGTTCTGAGGAAACCATATCAGTATTTGTGTGAAAAATTACAGAAATAAATATTCACTTTTTGAGTAAAGAATCCATATTCTGATGACTTTTAAATTCTGATAATAATCAAGTTCTGATGCTGACGTGGTAGTATTTATTTCCTTGATTTATTTTACAGGTCAATATTTGAACAGTTATATTTTATCAGAATATTGGGTTATGTGAGATAAAGACAGTAATAATCATTTGTTTAGTGGGAACATTTTTTTTGAAAAACTGCATGTGCATAGTAATTATTACTTATTTCCCGTGCCCATTAACTTTTGTCTTAACTACTGCATGCCTGACAGGTGTAACGTCTGTTCCACTTCTCAATAACTGTTGTCATGTGGGGTGTCTAAGTAAAAGAAATAAAAGATTTTTAAATCTTTTATTTACATTTCTATTCTATTTACTCTCTCTCTTTTTCTAATTCTCTCATATTTTCTAACGGTTTACTATACAAACATTTTATCAAACACTTTTCAGGCATTCTAACTTATCACCTATTTTCAATGGCACCCAAGGATATAATCTTTAATGGAGCAAAGTTCGTCCCCAACAACTATGCTGCCATTCTCACTAAGAGTGAAGCTACTTCGGAACTTCATTTTATTCAGGATTTCTTATCTCACAGTGAAATTGGGTTCGCATTGACACAACCATCTAGTATATCTGAAACTCAAGTTCTGACATTCTGGCATACTGGACATTATGATGATGGTGGTAAGCATGGGACTCCAAGCATCATATTTACAACAAATAAGGTTGAGTATGTTGTTACTCCATGAGCAGTTTGAAAAGCTCTACAGCTACCTGAATCCTGTCAATTCAGTTCTGCTGTGGAGGAGCCCTTGCTACAGCAAATGATGGCTAATCTTGGGTATGAACAGATTTTGGCTAAGTTGGGTCAACTCAAATGCCCATATATTTGAAAGGAATGAAGCTTCTTCTTCGATTGCATCACGAAGACGTTTGCCAACAAATGCTCCAATTTTAATGCCATTCCCATACTGACACAACAAATTGGGTATGCATTCCTAAACCAGTCTCATTTTGATTATGCCAAGACTGTGTTATGTTTTATAAGAGATATAATGAAAGAGGACAGGAATGTAGTTTACTTTGCTAGGTTCTGTCAGTTAATTTACAATTACTGTACATCAGATGAACCAAAACTAGCAGGTGAACTCATAGAACCTTTTAGGTTAGCAAAAAGGGCTTTTACTGATCTTTTCACTGCTGACAACAAGAAGGGAGTTTTGAGACCTCTTAGCATCCCTTTATCAGTAAAGCAAGCCCTTGTAAATGCTGATGCTGCTACATATTCATTGCTATATCCTGATGTCCAACCCACCAACATACAACAGCCATCAGAACCAACCACCACCCAAACACAACAACCACATACATCAGCACATGCCACTCAACCATCAGCACCTACAGTGAAGCCTTCTTCTTCTAGATCAAAGAGGACTAAGTCAGTTCCTCAGACACAGCAGAAAAGAAGGAAGATAATTTTAAGAGATGAGTCTAATGATGAGGAGGTACAGGTTCAACCATCAGAACCTGTTGCTAAAGTAGCTGAGAAGGTCTCTTCTCAGAAATTTCTAGAAACTGGGAGTTCTAGGCCCCTCAAAAGGCTTAGAAAGATAAATTCTGATGACAAAGCTCCCACAGTCTCTCCACCATTGAAGAAATTGAAGAAACAAAGAGCTAATAGGGACATAGTTGAGTCAGATTCAGAGGATGTGGAAGCGGCAGCTAAGGAAGGGGGTTAGGAATCTCTGATCCCAAAGGAGCCAATTGTGATTGAATCCCTTCCATCTACACAACCAGAATTTGATGAAGCTACTGAATCTACACCTCCACTGTCGCCAATTCAAGCTGAACATATGCCTACACCTCCTCTGTCTCCTATCATTGATCAAGTACATGATGAAAATCCAGGTATAAGTGCTGAAATAGATATTCACAATTTGAATGTACCTGAGATTCTGTACTTGGAAGCTCCAACTATTCCTCAAGATACTCCACCAACAACACCAATTTTTTATGCTGATTTCAATGCAGATATTCCAACAACACCTCTTCTGAATCTAGATGATGAAGATCAGATATTAGGTAAGCATCAGAATTTGGATGTTGATCAGAATATACTGCCAGATCAGCACTTAGAGGATGATTTTGAAACCTCTATAGCCTCATATACTATCATTTTATCAGAGGATGCTGATTCTGGAGACTCTGTAAGTTCTTATGCTGCAAATGTTGACACTACTGGTGAAGTTGCTATAAATGTAGATGCTGATGCAGCTGGTCCTTCAGGACATACACCTCTACCAACAGTTAATAAAGCTGATTTGATTAAAAAGTTTGTGAGAGGGGATGCACCAGTACCTTGGAGTGAAACTTCAAGAGGAAGAGAATGGATCAAGGAGTGGAACAAAGTTGATTTTGTTCCTACTACTCATATTCTTACTGAGCACCTGGCTAAAGCTGATGATATGTTAATGAATGATGACTTCAAAGCACAGCTCAGAGTTACTGCATTGAGTACAAGGAACCTTCAAGGTCAACACTCAATAACTCACGCCAAGGTGAACAAACTTCAAGAAACTCTGATTTGGCAAGACATGAATGTCAAATTGGAAAAGAAAAGGTTTTTCCAGCCTGCCTTTAACAGAGTTGAGGCTATTAAGAAAGCTTAGGAGAAACAGCAAGCTCAGATTGCCGAAGTACTAAAGAATCAAGCTTCTCAACAAGTTTAACTAAATGAAATTCAATCTTCAGTGGAGTAACTTCTCTCTCTCCTATTACCTGATGATGCCAAAAAGGGGGAGAAAGTGATTAAGTCCAAATGCTCTACTGATTTAGCACTGAAGAAAAAGGATGATGGAAATGATGACCAGGGAAACTCTGAAAAGGGTAGAGGTCATGGTCAAGGCAAAGGCTCTTCATCTAGGAAAGCATGAACTTCTACACAGAGATCAAGCTCTGATGCTGATAGAAGAATAAGTTCTGATAAGCAAGTTCTGACTAAGCCTGATGTTCTGATACAGGGTGAAAGTCAAGAATCATAGAAGTTTATGCAGACACTGAAGTTCAAGGGGAAGGAAACAATAGTCTACTATCAAGATCCCAAGTTACAGAAGCTGGATGAAGAAATTTCAAAAAGACTATTTATCGAAGACAATCCAGGAATGGACTTTGAAAGTCTGAAGGAAGAAGAAGCCAGACTTAAAGCAGAAAATGTCAAATCCAAGTCTAAAGCTTCTATTACTGCAAAGAAACTTCCAAAGCCTAAGGGCATTATGATTAAAGAGAAAACAAACTCTGAGGCAACCAAATTTGAATCCAAAGCCAAATCACAAGTAAAGGTAGATCCAAGGTTCAAGGGCAAAGCTAAAGTTGATGAACCTGTAAAGATATATATGCCAATCATGGATCTGGAAGAAAAATCTGATGAAGATACTAGTCTGAATTTGAAAAAGAAGAATATTGAAACAACCTCTGACAGAGCTCATGTTGTTCAAGATCAGGACTTTATAAATTCTGATATTACAATGAAGCAAGCAATCTCTGACAGAGCTCAAGTTTTCTTGACATCAGAAGAAAAGGAAACCTCTGACATTGCTCGTGTTAAACCTTCAAAAATTCTACTACCTGGGTTTACTAAAGTTCAACAATCTACTCAATCTTTGAAGACTACATCAAGTGGTTTTGAAGCAAGAGTTATTGAAGGGAAGGAAGCTAGAGATAAAACAGGACTGGGTAATACTGATGAGAGAAGAGTAAATAATTCTACCTTAGATCATACATCTCTTTCTGAACCAGGAGTAGGGACAACTCCAGAGAGACTAAATCAATTGGAATCTGTACAAATGGTTTACCACTCTGTGTTAAAAGAAGATATCATGCTATACTTCATGACAGATGGGAGGGTATTCCAGATAAGAAAGGATGCTATTCATTTGAAGTACTTGGAAGAATTGCAACATGTGCTATTTCTACTTCAAGTGAAGAACAGATCAACAAATGGTGCTGCCAGTTACTTAAAATCTAATATTCAAATGCAGAAGAAACTTCACTCTGTAAAGTCTGACAGACCATAATATCTAAAGTACAGAGCTCACAATGGTGAATTAGTTGAGATGAAGCCTAATACCGCCAAAATCACTACATTTTTGGGTATTAAGGGACTGGAATTTAATCTGGAGTCTGACAAAGCTTATCTGATCAGACTGGATCAGGATATAAGGGAAGCAAAGATTAATAATCTCAGGGCTGTTATCTTTCAAATAGGAGAAGATACAGTTGAACTTAAAGATGCTAAAAGGAGGATGATAAATGAACTTGAATATGCTGAGAGAACTCTTTTGAAGAACTTTCTCAGAACAACTCCTGACATTAGAGAGATCATAAACTGAAGCCAAGTCAAGGACTACAACTGTTAAATTTTGAAGGATATACAGGCTAAAGCTGATATCAGACTTTAAGGATGGTAAAAGCTACAAGGACTGTGAGTTGTAGTTATCTAGTCAAATTCTTATATGCATTTGTACTTAATATTTTTGACATCATCAAATATCTATTGAAATTGTATATTATGCTAATTTACAAGTTGGGGGAGATTGTTAGATATATTTGTGATGTCATGTCTAATAATGATTTATGTTTAGTTTTCAGATCTTAACTAACAGGACAAATCAGGACTTAACTGGAAATCAGTACTTATACTGAAGTCAGAACTTTAGATATCAGATCTTAAGTTATCAGAACTTAAGATATCAGAAGATATTCATCAGAAGATAATATCAGGACTTAAGAAGACTTTCAGATAAGGAAGGCGGCTGATTGAAAGGAAAGAAGATCAAGACTAAAACAAGAAGAGATATGCATGGAAAAGAATTTTATAAAGAATAGAAGACTTGGAGGAAAAGATAACTAATTGATATATTTTAGGATGCAGCCTTATATTCAATATCGATTAGAAGATTATCTTGTAACTGTGTGTCTATATAAACACAGCATAGGGTTTACACTATATGGGTTATCTTAATCGAGAATATTATTCATTGTAACCCTAGAAGATCTCATGATATTTGTTCATCACTGAGAGAGAACGGTTCCATTGTATTACTGTTTTATTAATAAGATTATTCTGTGTTTCATACCTATGTTTAATTCGATTTGATTATAGTATACACTGTATTCAACCCCCTTCTACAGTGTGTGTGACCTAACATGTTTCAAACACAAAGGCGTTATATACACTGTCATAGTATGCTTAAAACAAGATCAAACAGTTACAAACTCAAATATGATAGTATCTTTTGGATCAAAATAGAAATGTTCAACACTTTGTATTTCTAAATATAAACTGCAAATGAAATTCATTTTCTTCAAATACTATGTGCACTTAAAAGAAACATATTGCCATGACTAATTTTAGAAAATTTTGAATAGTATGCATGAACCATATATCTCTTAAGATACAAACTGCTGTTCATCAATTCATGCTACTAAAAATTCACAAGTAAAATATAACTTGTAGCCATCAAATGTAGTAAACCAAAAAGGGAAGAAACCAAGTGTTTCTCTAAATTCCTTGAATTTGCATTGCATGCTTCATACACTGAAATGTTGTTACCATGATAAAGTAATTATGCTTTTTGGCTATCTCCCAAATAACAGGGGAAGAGAATTTAGACCCCTCCTTATTTTTCAAAACCTTAGATATTGCTAGTTAAATCATTGTGCTTCTATATTTGATAAAATTAACGAGGTTTTTGCAGGAATTATCCTAAGAGAGGAATCAAGCTTAGTCCCACAAACTGTATATGTAAAAATATTTTTAAAAATCATAAATACACTAAGGGGAAGCACACACTTGAAAATTTTAAATTTTATGTTTATTTGGCAAATACCAAAAAAGGGAAGATTGAAAGGATATCTTCGATATATTATTTATTTTGGTATTTGTGCGATTAAACATAAAATTTAAATACCCATAGATCCTCTCCATTAGGACATGATTTTAATTGATCCAAATCAAGTAAAAATGGTCAAACTAGAAAAATTAGTTTTGAAGTATATTCATATAAAAGAGATATTCCATTATTCTAAAACATCAAAATTATATCATTATGGAATATATCTCTAAGGCAATATGATCAAAGAAGAAATATCAAGACATGATATGTCTTAGATCTCAGTTGCAACATCAATAAGGCAACAAGCTCGAAAAAGAGATATATCAGATATATTCCTTAGAAGACTCGTGCTATATCAAAAATATTTTACTCTTCGCGTTAAAATATATTTTTATATCCATCAAAAGAGTTTTTATCCAAAATTTATTAATATTCATGATTTAAATATTAATATCCATTTTTATAACCCATTCCATGTATACATGAAGTAATTTTCTCTCATTTCGTAAAATCAGATCTCTTGGTGAAAATTATTCAAAAATACTCTAAAATATTTCCTACCATCCAAATATATTTTATATATTAGGAAATATATTTTATATATTAGGAAATATATTTTAAGTATTTATTCAAGTCAAAACTTTGGTCAAAAGATCCATATATTTAATTTCAAGACCAATGGTATGTTTATTCGGAAGAAAAGGCTGACAGAATAGTCTATATTTTAAATAAAATACTTCCACTCACTAGAGTGACTTGAAATTTGGTATGGATCATTTAAATGGTATTTTCTATGCATGGTAAAAATTTTGTTACATTTCAATAATTTTTGTCCGAGAACAAATTTCGAGGGAGTTGGTCCCACAGTTGACCACGTTTGACCTAGTCACCATTGACCATAGTTGACCAAAACTTTCAGGACATTATTTTATAATATTTAGGTAATTATCATATTTTTTATGATATTTATTGAAGAGTTTTTAGGGTGGTCATATTTAATGGTACTTAATACTTAATTAAAATGATTAAACAATGATAAAACATATCAGAATTGGAAGCCTAGACCACTGCCAAGTTGTAGAGAATCTCGTTAGCTTCACGTGGGCAGTTGAATCGCCTAATTCTGAGGAGTAGAACTCAAGTTATGGGCAAAATAAGATTCATCAGAATTTTCCAGAAAGGCTGCAGGCGCCCGCCTGCTGGTGACAGGCGCCCGCCTGACTTCGCTGAAAAAGCCTTTTTTGAGAGGAATTTGACGATTTTAAGGGTTCAGGTCCAATATGGGCTTATATATACTTAAAAAAGGGGTTTTCATCATCTGGAAAGATTGGGAGATCAAGGAGAAGACCTAGAAGCACAAAACAACTCCGAAAAAGAAGATCTTATTTTCTACTTGTGACTCTTTGAATTAGTTGTAACTTTGGATGCTCGTTTTCGTTCTTGTTGAACCTAGATCTCATTTATTCATACTTTAATTATTTTTCTGTTTATTAAGACCTTGTTTATACCATGCTTTCATTGGAACCCATGGTGACGATGAGTTCAATTATGGGCTAATCATTATCATGGGATTCTAGCAGATTTACTTATGGATTTCAATAATTAATTTGTTTCGATATCTTGGTGTGTGGTGATTGATTGATATCCTAGTATTGGTTGTGCTTATTCGTCTTATGTGCGTAGCCAACATATAAGATAGCGTGTTAATCTCTATTGAAGCGACACTGAATATAGAGGTTTAGAACTTGTCATGCTAACATAGGTTCATGTATTTGTTATGCATGATTCTTAGGTAATTTTAACCATCTTACTTGCCCTATGTAATCACGATAGATAACTTGTGCATGAAACCGTTATGTTTTCAATTCTTATAGACATATAAGGACTAAGCATAATTGGTGTTTATTCAACTTCTATCTCTTTTGTGGATGTTTTGTAGTAGGGTATTCGTACAACGAAAGTTGGCATTTACTAGTTTCGTGTTATCTGATTAATGTCATCACCATTACATGCTAAGGTTAAGAACAATAAGGCTATGGAATGAAGTATTTAATGAAGTCAGAATCCCATATTTGTCATATATAGTAATTCAACCTCAATTCTATTAGTTAATGTTATTTAGTATAATCTCTTACTTTAATAAAAACCCAATTTGTTATTTGTCTTAGCATTGAGCGATAACCATACATTTTTGCATAGGTGCATAAATTGAACTTAACCTAAACCAGTCTCTGTGGGAATGAATCTGATTTATGTCTTTTACTACTTGCGAACGCGTATACTTGCGTGAACATTAGCGCGTGTTTTCGCCTTAACAAGTTTTTGGCGCCGCTGCCGGGGACTCAGTGTTAATTTTTAGTTTATGTGCTTGTCATCAATGGTCGTTAAAGTTCACTGACTCAGATTCTTTTACTTTCACGGTTTATTTGTTTGTGTTTCAGGTACTCATTACAATGGGAGATCCAGCAACATGAATGAAAGCCTTGATGGATTTTTCTCAACCCAAGATCAATGACATTCAATCTAGCATTGTCAGGCCAGCTATCACAGCTAATACCTTTGAGATCAAGCCTTGCATAATTCAATGGGTGCAGAATTCAATCCAGTTTGGGGGTTCTTCAACGAACATCCCAATATGCACATTAGGGATTTCATTGAGATCTGCGACACTGTAACACCCCCAGATCCGGGGTCAGGGATCCGGGTCGTCACGGTCTTTCTTTCCACAATATCACTTCACTTAATTAATAAATAACCTTATGCTGTGACCCCACACTAACACACACCACAACCTGTTATAGTCTCAGATATGAAATTGAAATAAGTACAAGTCCTTGAATCCACAATTAAAAGTTATTACAACCCAAAATGATTACTTGATAAATTTACAGTTAATTGCCATTATCTGCCACAAGTTATAATTATACATAATTAATTCTCAAAAGTAGAATGCCTGATCTACCAATAGATCTACCTCTGCAGCTATAGCAGCTACAACATCAACGGGAAGACGCGGGACGCTTCCCACGCGCTTTCGCTGGGTCTGCTGGAGTCTGGCCATCTTTCCTAACTGTTGTTGTGTGATGAAGAAATAAAGCAAGAGTGAGCCTTACAGCTCGCAAGATAATATATAGCGATAACAATAATACAAGTATCTAAATGGATACTTACTAGAATCTTTTATCATGTGTAAGATAATTACTTACTAGATATAAGTTTTAAAAGAAGATGAAGTTACCAATTACTTCACTATACTTATACCATTTTTAGAAATCTACTTGAACTACTATTGTTCAAAGTATATTAAGATTCACGAGGTCATCCCATAGATGAGACCACAAATAAAACTTGAAAATATTTGATCTTTGAAATATTTTGAAAAGAAATAAAGTTACGAGATACTTCATTCAATGGATACACCAATAAAACTGTTTGACCCTGTCAATGCTTCGGCAACCACCCATTAGGAGCCTTTCGATCAAAATGCTACGGGTAGTGTTGCAGAATTATCCAAATGGAGGATGAACTCATTACGGGAGTTTGCCGCGCCAGGAAGACCACTTACGATGATCAGTCGTAGTAGTACAACCCCACCATTTTCTACATGTAGAGGAGAACGTGTCGGATTTACTTGTCAACCGAACACTGAACTCCTAAGGAATAGACTGCCTTAGCGGAACTTCCAGGCCATTTGGGCCAATATAATAATACTGCTGGGCCGGCGCTACTCGGCCACTTACGCCACTCCTAGTTCAGATGAAATCCATGACTCTGAAACGTAAAGCTCGTCCCCACTTTCCCCAAGTAGAAACTTGTTGATACGGCTCCACCAAGAAGTCGTATCTAGTTGGAAAGGAAAACTCACCGATATTTCCCAGGCGATGCCTGTTAATGGATTAACTTGTTCCAAGAATTTTACTTCCCGAGTATTGGGTAAGTAATCAAAAACTCTTTTATCAAGACAGCAACCTTGTTGCGAATATAAAACACACCACAGAGCCGGATCCCTCAGGTTTTGAGCGAGTATTTAAATCCCCTTCGAAAGGAGGATCTTAAATATAAAAATGAGTTTTGGGATCCGCTCTAACTTTTTTTAAAATCATTTTAAAGACTCGAAAACACTTTAAAGAGTGTTTGGAATAATCCTGATTTAATAAAGTAAATCAGTCTCAATAAAAAGAAATATCTGGATATTATTATTTAAAGAATATTTCCATAAAGAATAATCTTTATAAAAATAATTGAAGTAGAAGTTTTAAAACTCTTACTTGAATGAAAATTAAATAATCAAGGATATACTTATACAAAAATACTATCTTTATTTGAATAATCGAAAATAAGTTTGATTATCGAAACATTATTCTTTAATAAATTAAAGAATATTATCAAATAATAAGCAGTCATAATACCTCGAATGAATATTATAATTAATATTAATTAAATAAAATAACGGAGTCATACATCCTCAAATGAATATTCAAGTAATATTCAATAAATAATATAAAGGAGTCATAAGTCCTCGAATGAATATTCAAGATAATATTCATTAATAAAATAAAGTTATCGAATAAACCTTATTCGATTAATAGTTTGGAAAACTATAACCACACACACACACACACACATATATATATATATATATATATATATATATATAAAATCTACTCGGGATCCTCGACTCCCGGTTTTAGAAAATGTTTTCACCTTTGGGTCCCTATACTAAGGGTAAATGCAAATTACCGCTATTCTCTAGCATAGGTATTATCAACTGAACCAACAGATATATATGGCAAGAATACGAAACAGGCATGCATATATACCATATCACATGCTCCAATATATTGCAAGAATTTGCTAATTAACCAACATGCATTTATCACAAGACGATGCATATACATATATACATCACAACAACAGTATAGCGGGTAGAAAACTTGCCTGAGCGACTGGGGTGATAAAAGGCTCGGGACGAGTCTGGTAACCTATAAACAACAAGTAAGTTGGAATTAAACCAAAGTCACTTGTAAATCTATACTTTAACTAACTTAGACTCTAACGCTTGTTTTGCGCTTACTGATTCTCTTAAGTCACTCGAGTACCCTCGGCTCCACCATTTTTAATAAATTAACCATTATGGGTTTTAAGGCGATTCTTTCGCGGGTGTCTTACCAACTTCCTAACACTCTTACCATAATTGTTTCATACATTAATTAACCCTTTTTCGTCTTTAACCTATGTTTCAAAGTAAGGCGAGGGGAAAAGTTTCGTTCGCGAAACGCCGTTACTTGAAACGGTCGTTTCTCCTAAACCGTATATTGGAATCAAACGAACTACATATCAAAACGAAGCTCATAACATGAAATATCTAAACATGGCAATGGTCAACATCTAGCAGGGGTTCTCGGGTCCTAATGTTATGAACAAAAGCAGTCTAAAGTAAATCAGACATTACGACGGCTATGTTTACGCGATTTCCCAATTTTAAACCATTCAAAAACCATCACAATTCAACCTCAACCCATTCATACAACCAAATTCCATCATTATCACATCATAACAGCCCCGATCAATTCAATATTAACATTTATACTTATGCCTAAGCTTGAATTTAACTATACTTAAGTTCTTTTAACCAAAACAACAAGATTCACCATTCCATTTCACTACCACTCCAACCCAAACTCTAAACCACAAGCATTAAGCTACTTTATCACCATAATAATCAAAATCATCTTATTATACAAAGGAATCTAGGGTTTGGAGATGATATACCTTCCTTGAAGTGGTGGGAGTAGCTAGGAAGCCTTGAGAAGTCTTAGGGATGCTTGGATCTTAAAGGAAAACAAGAAAAATTCAAGTTAAAAACTTTGAAATCACTATTCATTGTCTTCTTCATTGATTTATTGAAGAAGATTGAGAATGAATGGGGTGCTTAAACTCATGATATAGCCATAACTATGCATAATGATGATTAAGGAATTATCTTACCAATTTAGGAAGCTTGGATCTTGGATTTTGAAAATTTTTCCCTTTAAAATGCCAAAAAGCCGAGAGCAAGTTCTTGGTGAAGAGAAATAGATTTTTGTTTTGGTGAAAAATGATTTGTTTTGGCTTGGTTGATTTGGTTTTGTTTTTGTTTTAGTTAATTACCTACTTAACCTTGGACTTTATGTGGTTAACAATCCACCACATTTCCTTCCTTCTTATGTCATGCTATGATGTCATCTTCCCCTCCTTGTCCTCTTCCCATTGGTTGGGTGACATCATCCTCTCTAATCCCTTTGATTAACTTCCTAATTGTTTGCCTAATGACCGCTGATCTGTTATACGGTTCGCTTAACTTTCGTTTTCGTTTATCATTTGAGGGATCATACCCGGGATCTTATTACTTAGGTTCCCTTAACCTTTCTCAATATATTATATTCCTTTTATGATCCTCTCTTATAATCCTTTAATTTAAATCCTTTTTATCCTGTTACCTTATACTCAATTCTTTCCGTATCTAGTGGATTTCCGGGAAAAATCAAAGTGTTCGGTATTGGATTCTGACGATCTTTACATACACTTATATACCATGTAGAGTACTAATAAAATCTCAGAATATCCATAACAGAACCCCTACATAGTGTGGCATGAAAAGTTTTCTCATTCAGCTAAAACACTATTCATAAGGGTTACAAAAAGTTGAAAATTTTGGGGGTTATTACAGTCTCCCCTCCTTAAAAGGATTCCGTCCCGGAATCAAATAGAAAACAAATGGGGGTACTTTTCTAGCATTGCGCTCTCTAGTTCCCAAGTTGATTCTTCTACATTATGATTCTGCCATAGTACTCTGACTAGCTTGATCACTTTGTTCCGAAGCACCTGCTCCTTCTTATCTATAATCCTTACTGGCTTCTCCACGTAAGTCAGATCTGGTTGCATATCCACCTGCTCATACTCCACTATGTGTCTGGCATCCCGATGATACTTCCTTAGCATTGACACATGGAACACATTATGAACTTGTTGCAAGTTAGGGGGTAAGGCTAGCTCGTAAGCTAACTTTCCAATCCGTCTTAATATCTCAAAAGGTCCAATGTATCTTGGGCTTAGTTTTCCTTTCTTTCCAAATCTCATTAATCCCTTCCAAGGGGATACCTTTAGCAGTACTAAGTCCCCGACTTCATATTCCTTATCCTTTCGGGCTAGGTCTGCATATTTCTTCTGTCTGTCTTGGGCTGCTACAAGCCGTCCTCTGATAAGATCCATTATATCTTTGGTCCTTTGGACCACTTCGGGTCCAAGCATCTTCCGCTCTCCTACTTCATCCCAGTATAAGGGAGATCGACACCTTCTTCCGTACAGGGCCTCATAAGGCGGCATTCCGATGCTAGCATGAAAGCTATTGTTATAAGTAAACTCGATCAACGGCAAGTGATCATCCCAACTTCCTTTAAGGTTTATTGCACAGACTCTCAACATATCTTCTAGTGTCTGGATGGTCCTTTCACTCTGCCCATCCGTCTGGGGATGGGACGCGGTACTCATATTTAACTTGGTCCCCGCACATTCTTGAAAGCTCCTCCAAAATATGGAGTTGAACCCGGGGTCTCGGTCTGAGACAATGGACGCTGGGACTCCATGTCGCATCACTATTTCCTTAAGGTAAATGTCCACCAGTCTATCGACTGTGTATCTCTCATTGATAGGAATGAAATGAGCTGACTTTGTCAGTCGGTCTATAATTACCCACATGGCGTCATGATTGGCTTTCGTCCTTGGCAAGCCTACAACAAAATCCATCGCTATCTGTTCCCATTTCCACTCGGGAATCTCCAGGGGTCGTAAAAGTCCACTGGGTCTCTGGTGCTCTGCCTTTACTCTTTAGCAAGTCAAACATTTGCTTACCCATTCTGCTACATCCCTCTTCATGTTGGGCCACCAGTAATATTCCTTCAAATCCCTATACATCTGGGTACTTCCCGGGTGAATGGAATACCTTGAATTATGGCTTTCATCCAAAATCTCATCTTTAAGCTCTTGAATGTTTGGAACCCAAATCCGGTAGGAATACCTCATTATCCCCTTATTGTCCCTCTCAGTATGGATCTCTTCTCCAGTCATTGACTCTCATCCCTCCTTCATCATTCTTTCTTGGCATAATCTAATCTTTTCCAATAACTCTGGCTGCATTGAGATCTCAAAAAGCTTTTCAGTTCCGGTTCCGGTTACCTTTACTTTTATTTCCATTCTCTCAAAATCCCTTATCAATTCTTCCGAAGTCGTTATCATTCTGAGTCTTTCCTTTCTACTAAGGGCTTCAGCCACCACATTGGCTTTCCCCGGATGATAGAGAATCTCACAATCATAGTCCTTGATTAGTTCTAACCATCTCCTCTGGCGCATGTTGAGCTCTTTCTGCGTAAATATGTACTTGAGGCTCTTATGGTTTGTGAAAATCTCGCACTTCTCTCCATACAAGTAGTGCCTCCAAATTTTTAAGGCAAATACTATTGCCGCGAGCTCAAGGTCATGAGTAGGATATCTAATCTCGTATTCCTTCAGTTGTCTCGACGCATACGCAATCACTTTACCGTACTGCATAAGCACACACCCTAATCCTTTGTGCGACGCGTCACTATATATCACAAAATCTCCTTTTCCGTCTGGCAATGCCAACACCGGGGCCGTTACCAACCTTTTCTTTAATTCCTGAAAACTGTTCTCACATTTCTCCGTCCATTCAAACTTCTCTGTCTTACGAGTAAGTCGTGTCAAAGGGGCTGCGATCTTCGCAAAGTCCTGTACAAATCTACGATAGTAGCCGGCCAATCCTATAAAACTCCTTACCTCTGTGGGTGTGGTTGGCCTTTCCCAATTTGAGACCGCCTCTATCTTAGAGGGATCGACCAATACTCCTTCTTTATTGATCACATGTCCTAAAAACTATACTTCATTCCGCCAGAATTCACACCTTGAGAATTTGGCAAATAATTGTTCCTCTCTGCGTATTCCTAGAGCTATCCTCAAATGCTCTGCATGTTCTGCCTCAGTCCTGGAGTAGATCAAAATATCATCGATAAAAACTATCACACACTTGTCCAAGTACTTCTTAAATACTCTATTCATTAAATCCATGAAAGCCGCTGGGGCGTTGGTTAATCCAAAGGACATTACCAAGAACTCATAATGCCTATACCTGGTACGGAACGCTGTCTTGGAAATATCTTCGGGTTTAATCTTTAGTTGGTGATATCCAGTTCTCAGGTCGATCTTGGAAAAATAAACAACATCCTTTAGCTGGTCAAACAGATCGTCTATTCTAGGTAATGGGTACCTGTTCTTTATGGTTAGCTTGTTCAACTCTCGATAGTCGATGCACAGCCTCATGCTCCCATCTTTCTTCTTAACAAATAAAACTGGTGCTCCCCACGGAGACACACTGGGTCTTATCATACCCTTATCCAAGAGTTCCTGCAATTGGATAGCTAATTCCTTCATTTCTAACGGGGCTAACCGCTAAGGTGCTTTTGAAACTGGCGCCGTCCCTGGGGCCAATTCAATAGCAAATTCAATCACTCTATCGGGTGGTAATCCCGGAAGGTCTTGTGGGAATACGTCTTCAAATTCATTGACTACCGGAATATCTTGTAAGTTGGGCACCTCCTTCTGCGTGTCCACCACATAGGCTAGGTAAGCCTCATTTCCTTTTCGTAGCATCCTTCTGGCCTGGGCCATAGTCAAAAAATTTCTGCGTCTGCCTCTTTCCTCTAAATATAACTTCTTTCTTTCCTGGGATGTTTAACTTAACTTTCTTCCCTTTACAGTCTATCTGAGCATCATTGCTAGATAGCCAGTCCATTCCCAAAATTACATCAAACTCCCCTAATTTAAAAGGGATCAGATCAACACTAAAAGATTGTTCCCCTATGCCTATCTCACAGGCTGGGTGAATCTGGTTAACAGGAATAATTTCATGATTGGCTATTTCTACTTGTAAGGGTTCTATCAAGGGTTTAGCCTTAAGTCTTAATTTACGCGCAAAGTCCCTTGATATAAAAGATTTAGTTGCTCCCGAATCAAATAAAACGTTTGCACTGACAGAATTTAGAGAAAGGGTACCTGCTATCACATCTGAATCTTTCATAGCATCCTGGACTGTCATGTTGAAAGTCCTTGCAGTAGGTGGCTTATTGGAGGCAGCCCTGCTGGCTCCTGAAGCTGCTGGTTTGTTCATTGGGCATTCCCTCTTCCAATGACCCGGGCGTCCACACTGATGACAAGTGGTGGTTGGAATGATGGCAGGGGCTGATGAAGGGCATTTGTGAGAATAGTGACCCAATTGCCCACACTTAAAGCAGGTTACTGGCTTTCCTTTACACTCCCCAGTGTGCATCCTTCCATAAGTGTTACAGGCTGGCAATGGGGGTCGAGACTGGTTGGAATAGGATATTCTTGACTTCTGGCCTCTCTGGCTCACACTCACGCTCATTGGCCGCTTAAACCCAGTGTTCTTTCCCGGTAGGGACACTGCTCCTCGATTAAATCTAGTTGGGAAGCTCCTTCCTGCGGAACCTCCACCCATGCTCATACTTTTCCTCTTTATTCCCTTCTTCTCCCTTTCCTTCTGCATCTGTTCACTTCCGGCTTCTACAATTGTTTCCTTTTGCACCAGAGTGGCATAATCCGTAAGCTCAAGGATTGCCACCCTATTCTGAATCCATGGTTTCAGTCCCTGCTGAAACCTTCTAGCTTTCTTTTCCTCGGTGCTCACAAATTCCGGCACAAACCTTGATAACTCAGTAAATTTCGCTTCATACTCTGCTATAGACAAGTTATTCTGCTTTATCTCCAAGAACTTGAGCTCCATCTGGTTTTCCATAAACCTCGGAAAATACTTTCCCAGAAATAACTGACTAAACCTCTCCCAGGTTATGATAGCATCTGTCTCCATATTTTTCTTGGCCTCCCACCAGTAGTTAGCCTCTCCTTTCAGAAGGTAGGTAGCAAATACAGTCTTCTGTGCCTCATCGATACTCAGAATCTCAAAGGATTTCTCCATTTCCTTTAACCATGCCCTTGCCTCAACTGGGTCGGCTGATCCATGGAACTCAGGGGGCTTAAGGGACTTAAAAGCCCTGAAAGAGTTTGCCACAACATTGTTATTTCCTTGAGGGGTTGGGTTGGGTTGACGTTCCAAGTTCTGCCTTAGGAGTTGCATGAACGGGCCCATGGGATCCATGTCTGGGTTTGGTACTGGTTGCTCAACCTCAGTTTCTCCTTCTTCAGCCTCTATCTCAAATCCCTCAACATCATATGTTTCCTCTTCCTCTTCATACAGGGAGTCATCCTATTCCACATAATCCTCATCTTCCTCTTCACTGTATTCCTGGTTTCTATTGTCCTGATTATGGCTTCCCTGGTCCTCAGATCCAGGGTTCGCCCTAGTTCCAATCTTTCTTGGCGGCATGATTCTGATAAAAAAATATTATTGGGAAATTCAACGTTAGGTCACAATCATATACAACATTGTGACTTGCACAGCTCTTATAATAGGGAGAACGTATATCGCAATTCTATTATTTTATGACAGTTCTAATAAGAAGTGCAGTAATAATAATGATAAGAACAGTGATCTCGTCACTAAGGAACTGAACCGAAAGGAAACAAATATATACATAATGCGAGAAATACATAGTTTGATCTGGTCAAAAGTACAACAGTGCTACAGCCATTTGTCCCAAAAGTGATACACAAGAGTCTATCTATCTAGTCAGAAAAAGGGATGCTATATACAAGTCAACTATCCCGGAAAATTGGCTCTTACTAAGGCCTCAACTAACTAGACAACTAGACTATTCCATCGTCAATCCTGAATCACACACCGAAGCGGGTCAGCTCCCATACCCTTTCCATCGCACGACGGAAGATATAGTCCGCCTGCCGCCTGGAGATCCTACCATGCCTGTCCCCCTGGAGCGATCTGAGCCTCGCTCGGGACGTGACCTCTATCCCCGTAAGCTCCCTCCTCAAGGATCGGGGTATAGAAGCCGTAGTCTCATAAGCTCGGGTACGCCTACCCGCCCTCTCCGCGTCCAACTCCCTCCTGGCCTCATCCAGTCGGGCCTCAGCAACAGCCACTCGGGTCCTCGTTACATCCTGAACATAGCGGTGGGCTAACGAAGACTGCCTGTGGGCAGGGTCAAGAGGTGGTGAATCCGGAGCCGCTGGGGGTGCCTCCTCAGTCTGCCTAGGCTCGGAAGTATGGGTCTCTGAGCTGTCATCATAAGGGATCCAAGATAGTGGTGGAGGGGTAGGAGCTCTGACCACCGGAAGTGTGGGTAAAGGGGTACCAGCATAC
Source organism: Apium graveolens (assembly GCF_009905375.1). NCBI lineage: Eukaryota > Viridiplantae > Streptophyta > Magnoliopsida > Apiales > Apiaceae > Apium > Apium graveolens. Next base: position 301,377,711 of record NC_133648.1, on the reverse strand, counting down.
ACTACCATAGGTCCGACACGCTCCTCAGCTACTGGGACCTCATCCGGGTCCTCCTCATCTGGAATAGCAATGACCTCTGTCTCTGACTCCTCTGAGGGGTCCTCCTCATCTGAAATAGCAATGACCTCTGTCTCTGACTCCTCTGAGGGGTCCTCAACATCAAGCAGTGCCTCATCATGCTCACGCTCGAACATCTCAGGGTCCTCTATCTCAGGCGCCTACACATTAAACGAGCTAAGTTACTATCATGATACTTATAAGGGTTCCCGCAAGGGTTTTAACTGTCAGCACTACTTTAAGTAGTCCGACCATGAACTTGGCAAGAGTTCTTATTATCTTTGTGAGTTTGTTATTATATCGTCGCATCATCTCTGAGGTTTATAACGCTTAGCTCTGATACCATTTCTGTAACACCCCCAGATCCGGGGTCAGGGATCCGGGTCGTCACGGTCTTTCTTTCCACAATATCACTTCACTTAATTAATAAATAACCTTATGCTGTGACCCCACACTAACACACACCACAACCTGTTATAGTCTCAGAGATGAAATTGAAATAAGTACAAGTCCTTGAATCCACAATTAAAAGTTATTACAACCCAAAATGATTACTTGATAAATTTATAGTTAATTGCCATTATCTGCCACAAGTTATAATTATACATAATTAATTCTCAAAAGTAGAATGCCTGATCTACCAATAGATCTACCTCTGCAGCTATAGCAGCTACAACATCAATGGGAAGACGCGGGACACTTCCCACGCGCTTGCGCTGGGTCTGCTGGAGTCTGGCCATCTTTCCTAACTGTTGTTGTGTGATGAAGAAATAAAGTAAGAGTGAGCCTTAAAGCTCGCAAGATAATATATAGCGATAACAATAATACAAGTATCTAAATGGATACTTACTAGAATCTTTTATCATGTGTAAGATAATTACTTACTAGATATAAGTTTTAAAAGAAGATGAAGTTACCAATTACTTCACTATACTTATACCATTTTTAGAAATCTACTTGAACTACTACTGTTCAAAGTATAATAAGATTCACGAGGTCATCCCATAGATGAGACCACAAATAAAACTTGAATATATTTGATCTTTGAAATATTTTGAAAAGAAATGAAGTTACGAGATACTTCATTCAATGGATACACCAATAAAACTGTTTGACCCTGTCAATGCTTCGGCAACCACCCATTAGTAGCCTTTCGATCGAAATGCTACGGGTAGTGTTGCAGAATTATCCAAATGGAGGATGAACTCGTTACGGGAGTTTTCCGCGCCAGGAAGACCACTTACGATGATCAGTCGTAGTAGTACAACCCCACCATTTTCTACATGTAGAGGAGAACCTGTCGGATTTACTTGTCAAACGAACACTGAACTCCTAAGGAATGGACCGCCTTAGCGGAACTTCCAGGCCATTTGGGCCAATATAATAATACGGCTGGGCCGGCGCTACTCGGCCACTTACGCCACTCCTAGTTCAGATGAAATCCATGACTCTGAAACGTAAAGCTCGTCCCCACTTTCCCCAAGTAGAAACTTGTTGATACGGCTCCACCAAGAAGTCGTATCTAGTTGGAAAGGAAAACTCACCGATATTTCCCAGGCGATGCCTGTTAAGGGATTAACTTGTTCCAAGAATTTTACTTCCCGAGTATTGGGTAAGTAATCAAAAACTCTTTTATCAAGACAACAACCTTGTTGCGAATATAAAACACACCATAGAGCCGGATCCCTCAGGTTTTGAGCGAGTATTTAAATCCCCTTCGAAAGGAGGATCTTAAATATAAAAATGAGTTTTGGGATCCGCTCTAACTTTTTTAAAAATCATTTTAAAGACTCGAAAACACTTTAAAGAGTGTTTGGAATAATGCTGATTTAATAAAGTAAATCAGTCTCAATAAAAAGAAATATCTGGATATTATTATTTAAATAATATTTCCATAAAGAATAATCTTTATATAAATAATTGAAGTAGAAGTTTTAAAACTCTTACTTGAATGAAAATTAAATAATCAAGGATATACTTATACAAAAATACTATCTTTATTTGAATAATCTAAAATAAGTTTGATTATCGAAACATTATTCTTTAATAAATTAAAGAATATTATTAAATAATAAGCGGAGTCATAATACCTCGAATGAATATTATAATTAATATTCATTAAATAAAATAACGGAGTCATACATCCTCAAATGAATATTCAAGTAATATTCAATAAATAATATAAAGGAGTAATAAGTCCTCGAATGAATATTCAAGATAATATTCATTAATAAAATAAAGTTATCGAATAAACCTTATTCGATTAATAGTTTGGAAAACTATAACCATATATATATATATATATATAAAATCTACTCGGGATCCTCGACTCCCGGTTTTAGAAAATGTTTTCACCTTCGGGTCCCTATACTAAGGGTATATGCAAATTACCGCTATTCTCTAGCATAGGTATTATCAACTGAACCAACAGATATATATGGCAAGAATACGAAATAGGCATGCATATATACCATATCACATGCTCCAATATATTGCAAGAATTTGCTAATTAACCAACATGCATTTATCACAAGACGATGCATATACATATATACATCACAACAACAGTATAGCGGGTAGAAAACTTGCCTGAGCGACTGGGGGTGATAAAAGGCTCGGGACGAGTCTGGTAACCTATAAACAACAAGTAAGTTGGAATTAAACCAAAGTCACTTGTAAATCTATACTTTAACTAACTTAGACTCTAACGCTTGTTTTGCGCTTACTGATTCTCTTAAGTCACTCGAGTACCCTCGGCTCCACCATTTTTAATAAATTAATCATTATGGGTTTTAAGGCGATTCTTTCGCGGGTGTCTTACCAACTGCCTAACACTCTTACCATAATTGTTTCATACATTAATTAACCCTTTTTGGTCTGTAACCTATGTTTCAAAGTAAGGCGAGGGGAAAAGTTTCGTTCGCGAAACGTCGTTACTTGAAACGGTCGTTTCTCCTAAACCGTATATCGGAATCAAACGAACTACATATCAAAACGAAGCTCGTAACATGAACTATCTAAACATGGCAATGGTCAATATCTAGCAGGGGTTCTCGGGTCCTAATGTTATGAACAAAAGCAGTCTAAAGTAAATCGGACATTATGACGGCTATGTTTACGCGATTTCCCAATTTTAAACCATTCAAAAACCATCACAATTCAACCTCAACCCATTCATACAACCAAAGTCCATCCTTATCACATCATAACAGCCCCAATAAATTTAATATTAACATTTATACTTATGCCTAAGCTTGAATTTAACTATACTTAAGTTCTTTTAACCAAAACAACAAGATTCACCATTCCATTTCACTACCACTCCAACCCAAACTCTAAACCACAAGCATTAAGCTACTTTATCACCATAATAATCAAAATCATCTTATTATACAAAGGAATATAGGGTTTGGAGATGATATACCTTCCTTGAAGTGGTGGGAGTAGCTAGGAAGCCTTAAGAAGCCTTGAGAAGTCTTAGGGATGCTTGGATCTTAAAGGAAAACAAGAAAAATTCAAGTTAAAAACTTTGAAATCACTATTCATTGTCTTCTTCATTGATTTATTGAAGAAGATTGAGAATGAATGGGGTGCTTAAACTTATGATATAGCCATAACTATGCATAAGGATGATTAGGGAATTATCTTACCAATTTAGGAAGCTTGGATCTTGGATTTTGAAGATTTTTCCCTTTGAAATGCCAAAAAGCCGAGAGCAAGTTCTTGGTGAAGAGAAATAGATTTTTGTTTTGGTGAAAAATGATTTGTTTTGGCTTGGTTGATTTGGTTTTGTTTTTGTTTTAGTTAATTACCTATTTAACCTTGGACTTTGTGTGGTTAACAATCCACCACATTTCCTTCCTTCTTATGTCATGCTATGATGTCATCTTCCCCTCCTTGTCCTCTTCCCATTGGTTGGGTGACATCATCCTCTCTAATCCCTTTGATTAACTTCCTAATTGTTTGCCTAATGACCGCTGATCTGTTATACGGTTCGCTTAACTTTCGTTTTCATTTATCGTTTGAGGGATCATACCCGGGATCTTATTACTTAGGTTCCCTTGACCTTTCTCAATATATTATATTCCTTTTATGATCCTCTCTTATAATCCTTTAATTTAAATCCTTTTTATCCTGTTACCTTATACTCAATTCTTTCCGTATCTAGTGGATTTCCGGGAAAAATCAAAGTGTTCGGTATTGGATTCTGACGATCTTTACATACACTTATATACCATGTAGAGTACTAATAAAATCTCAGAATATCCATAACAGAACCCCTACATAGTGTGGCATGAAAAGTTTTCTCATTCAGCTAAAACACTATTCATAAGGGTTACAAAAAGTTGAAAATTTTGGGGGTTATTACAGATACCTTCAAATTCAACGGTGTTTCTGAAGATGTTGTGTAGCTGAGACTGTTCCCATTCTCTCTGAGGGACATGGCTAAGAGCTGGTTACACTCTCTACCAGCTGGTTCGGTTACTACTTGGGAAGATCTTGCTCAAAAGTTTCTTACTAAATTCTTCCTTATGGCAAAGACAGCTACACTCGGGAATGTTGTTACTCAATTTACGCAGCAAATGGGAGAATCGCTATGTGAAGCTTGGGAGCGCTACAAGGAGATGCTTAGGAAGTGTCCTCATCATGGAATGCCTGATTGGATGATCATCAATTGATTTTACAATGGGTTGGGAGCACAGTCCAGACCCATGCTCGATGCAGCAGCAGGCGGAGCATTATGGACAAAGAGCTATGAGGAAGCTTATGATCTAATTGAACTGATGGCTGCTAATGAATATCGGTATCCAACCCAGAGATGTCCACAAGGCAAGGTAGCAGGAGTTCTTGAAGTGGATACAGCTACGTCTACCACTGCTCAACTAAGGGCGTTGTCTATGAAGATCGATTCTCTGGCTAACTATGGTGTTAAACAGATAATTAGTGTTTGTGAGCTGTGTGCAGGTCCGCATGTGATGGAGCAATGAGCTATATCAAATGACTCAGCTCAGTTTGTGAGCAACTTTCAGAGATCGCAGCAACCAGTTCCAGACACTTATCATCCTGACAACTGGAATCATCCTAACTTTAGTTGGAGCAACAATCAGAATACGATGCAACATCGCTATTCAACCTTCCTGGTTTTCAGCAAAAATTACACCAAAACAACAAACTCTTGGTGTATGTCTATCGAATGAAAAATCTGAATTGGAGGAGTTGCGGCTTATGTGCAAAAACTAGGCTCTTATATGCCAAAGCCAGGATGTTTCTATCAAGACTCTGGAGAACCAAATAGGGCAAATTGCTAATGCCTTATTGAATCGACCACCAGGAACACTTCCTAGTGATAAAGAAACAAATCCAGGCAAGAGGGAAGTTAAAGAACAGGTGAACGACATCACCTTAAGGTCTGGAAAGGTCGCAAGCCCCCAAATTCAGCAAGACGAAGAGCCTGAAAAATCTCAAGTTTCAGAAAATACAGTTGTGGCTGAAGAAGAAGTGCAGAAGGAAGCAGAGGTGGAACCAAGAAAGACTACTGTGGAACTCACTCCTCCTGAGGGTAATATAGGGGAGAAACAGATCTATCCTCCACCTCATTTTCCTAAGAGGCTGCAGAAGAAAAAGCTGGATAAGCAGTTTCAGAAGTTTTTGGAGGTGTTCAAGAAACTTCATATCAACATACCTTTCGCTGAAGCTCTTGAATAGATGCCTAGCTATGCGAGGTTTATGAAAGGTATTCTCTCTCGGAAAGTGAAGCTCGATGATTTAGAGACTGTTGCTCTAACGGAGGAATGCAGTGTTGTGCTGCAACAGAAGTTGCCTCCGAAGCTTAAAGATCCTGGAAGCTTCACTATTCCTTGCACCATCGAAAACTTGTCGTTCGACAAGTGTTTATGTGATTTAGGAGCTAGCATCAATTTGATGCCCTATCTATCTTCAAGAAGCTTGGTCTGCCTGATCTGAAATCAACATACATGTCATTGAAACTAGCTGACCGTTCCATCGCTTATCCACGAGGTATAGTGGAGGATGTCTTGGTCAAGGTGGATAAACTTATCTTCCCTGCTGACTTTATAATTCTTGATTTCGAGGAAGATAAGAAGATTCCCATCATCTTTGGAAGACCATTCTTGGCTACAGGCCGAACTATCATTGATGTACAAAAATGAGAGCTTACGATGAAGTTTCACGATCAAAAGGTCACTTTTAATGTGTTCAAGGAAATAAATTACCCACAACTAAAGAGGATTGCTTTAAAGTAGAGTGGGTAGACTCTGTAGTAAATTCAGAGCCTGAGCAATTGCCAAAGTCAGATACCTTAGAGAGATCCTTAATAAGGGAATCAATTATTGAAGATAAAGAAGGAGAAGAGCAATTACAGGATTTAAATGCACCTCCGTGGATGAGGAAGTTGGGTATGCCATTCGATTCTCTTGGGTTAGCAGAGCTGAAAATTTCTCAGGAACGTCTCGAGCCATCGACTGAAGATGCTCCCACACTTGATCTCAACCCACTACCAGATCACTTGAATTATGCATTCCTAGGTGCACCCCCTGACAAGGGGTTGGGATATACTTTTGAAGATGTAGAGGGTGACCGGCCGGTTTCTGCCGTGCTTACAGATGGTCCCTCTCGTGCACCACAGGAAGTTGATAGGACTGGTGTTGGTGATGCACGGTATAGAAGATTGACTAGGCGTATGGAGGCCATGCATGTCATCCACCGATATTTTGCTGAAGATTTGACACACACTTTCGGTACTATTTGTCGAGACACTGGTGGCGAGGTTGATTGGCCACCTGATCCTCCACCCGGGGAGGGTGATCTTTCTGATGACTAAGTATGCCTGAAATCCTTATTATTACCTTCAATGAGGACATTGAAAATTTTAAGTGTAAGGATTAGTAGTGTGTGTGTCTATATAGATTCATATAGATTCATATTGCATGTTTAGTTGTAGTTCATTCATATTTTTGCATGATTGTTCATTTAGGACATATTTTTTTGTTTTTATGTGATTTCATATAGTTGCATTTGCATGCATATTTAGCATGATCCCTTAAGATGAACTATGATATTTGATAAGTTGATGTTGATTTAAGTGTGGTGATGACGAATAGAGGGATGTTTAAGTCCTAATGAATTGATTTGCATGCTAGAAACAAATATTTTCATAAAGACTTATAGGGTTGCTTTTGATCTAGATCATGATCATACTTGTTTGTTGTTGAGATTTAATCACTTGGTTATATTTAGAATTTGTGATATTCTCGTAATGACGTAAAAACACTAATTTTTTAATTTAGAAAAAAACTTGGATTTTATTGCTAGTTGTTGTAAGGCTAGGCATCAAATGGCTAGTAGCCGGCTCATATTTTTATGAGTAGTCTAGGGTTGAATGAGATGGAGCGAAACACACTCATTCAGAAATTATTGAAAAAAAAGAAAAAAAGAAAAAAGTATGTGTTTATGCATAATTGATCAAGAGTGAGCTCTTTAATACTCGAGTTATTAAGTTCTTAGGGGACTTTGTGCATAGTGACCTAAGGCTTTTATAGTCTGAGATCCACTAACCTAACGCTCGCTACATGGGTATTATTGCATAAGTCTTTTGGGACCTCATTCATTGCACGGTCAAATAAGCATCTTTGTTATGTGTTCAATAATAGTGTGAATCCTTGTATAACTCTAGTAGAAAGGAGGTGTTGTGAGTCATAATGCGTTTATTTTCTATCCTGTTTATAAACTTTTGATTGTTTCGATGATAGATAAGTTATGGTTATTGATCTAGTATCGAGAGATATCTGTTAAGCATTCCACAGATGCACGTTTCTGGTTTGGTTTGTGGGATTTATTCGAACTCTTTTTTAATTCATTACATTCTTAGAGGCATTGGCTTATTTAATTGGTTATGGTTGTCCTGAGGAGATCGATGGCATTATCATTTAGTTGCATTCACGTAGTTGCATTCATGCATTAGGCTTGTTATGTAATTTTGAGTCTATTTATGCTTGAGGAAAAGCATCGATTCAGTTTGCGGGTGTAATAAGTGGATTTTATATCCACTTGGAACGTTTTATTAGAAGATTAAATTGGTGTTTTAGACTCAAGTTGTTGGTATTTTGATGTGTTTTTGTGTTATTGCATTTCAGCTATCAGTTAAATGAAGAAAGGAGCTTTTAAAGGAAATATGATAAAAAGTTATCAGAATTAGAAGCCTAGGACATTGTCAAGTTGTAGAGAATCTCGTTAGCTTCACGTGGGCAGTTGAATCGCCTAATTCTGACGAGTAGAACTCAAGTTATGGGCAAAATAAGATTCATCAGAATTTTCCAGAAAGGCTGCAGGCGCCCGCCTACTGGTGTCAGGCGGCCGCGTGCTGATGCGCGGCTGATTTCGCTGAAAAAAGCCTTTCTTGAGTGGAATTTGATGATTTTAAGGGTCCAGGTCCAATATGGGCTTATATATACTTTAAAAAAGGGTTTTCATCATCCGGGAAGATTGGGAGATCAAGGAGAAGACCTAAAAGCACAAAACAACTTCGAAAAAAATCTTATTTTCTACTTGTGATTCTTTGAATTACTTGTAACTTTGGATGCTCGTTTTCATTCTTGTTGAACCTAGATCTCATTTATTTGTACTTTAATTATTATTCAGTTTATTAAGACCTTGTTTATACCATGCTTTCATTAGAACCCATGGTGACGATGAGTTCAATTATGGGCTAATCATTATCATGGGATTCTAGCGGATTTACTTATGGATTTCAATAATTAATTTGTTTCGATATCTTGGTGTGTGGTGATTGATTGATATCCTAGTATTGGTTGTGCTTATTCGTCTTATGTGTGTAGCTAACATATAAGATAACGTGTTAATCTCTATTGAGGTGACAATGAATATAGAGGTTTAGAACTTGCCACGCTAGCATAGGTTCATGTATTTGTTATGCATGATACATAGGTAATTTTAACCATCTTACTTGCCCTATGTAATCATGATAGATAACTGGCACATTAAACCGTTATGTTTTCAATTCTTATAGACATATAAGGACTAAGCATAATTGGTGTCTATTCAACTTCTATCTCTTTTGTGGATGCTTGGTAGTAGGGTATTCGTATAATGAAAATTGGCGTTTACTAATTTCGTGTTATCTGATTAGTGTCATCACCATTACATGATAAGGTTAAGAACAATAAGGCTATTTAATGAAGTATTTAATGAAGTTAGGATCCCATATTTGTCATATATAGTAATTCAACCTCAATTCTCTTAGTCAATGTTATTTAGTATAATCTCTGAGTTTAATAAAAACCCAATTTGTTATTTGTCGAAGCATTGAGCGATAACCATACATTGTTGCATAGGTGCATAAATTGAATTTGACCTAAACAGTCTCCGTGGGAACGAATCTGACTTATATCTTATATTACTTGCGAACGCGTATACTTGCGTGAATATTATCGCGTGTTTTCGCCCTAACACCAAGTTAAAGAGCCACAAAGTTTCTGGGATTTTTTCAAAAACTGCTTCCTTTCATCTCTTTCAAATTCTATACACACACTTCTTCTATAAAACCTTCTCTCTCTTAAATATATATACATATATACAAGGTTTATGAAACCCAAGCTTAGCTTTACCCAACTAAGCTTTGTCCCACCAAGTAAGCTCATACACTACCACTCTCCGGCCTCCCTGAGGGCTGCCTAAGTTCGTTCATAGTGCCAAAATCCGGCCGAACCTCCGGCGAACTTTTCCGACCGTTTTCCAAAAGTGGTAATTTTTAGCTTCTTCTTTGAGTTTCTTTTATTTGAGCTTTGTACTAAATATCTCTACTTTATCTCAAGCTCTAATACTGGATCTCCTATAAAGAAGGTTCTCAAAGAAAATAGAACAAAGATTTGAACTCGGAATTCGAATGAAGTACTTGATCTTCAAAGAGAGGATTTAAAAGAAGAAGTTCTATAAAGTAAAATACAAGTACTTAAATCTCTATAACTCCTCACGAGTGAGATTTCATAAATCTCTATAACTCCTCACGGGTGAGATTTCATATTTGTCAAACCTCGCGAGTTGGCCGATTACTTGCACTTTATTTATCTTGATCTTGGCCAACATATTTCGTAAAATATCGAAATAATTACGAAAGGTATGGTATAATCCTTACTAACATCTTTAGTGTTCCGTGGGATTATAATTCGATCAATAGTAAGCTTCGTAATTTTTTCAAATATCAAAGACGGATTTTATCACACGAGTTGGCCAATTATTTGCACTTCGTTTATTTGGATATTGGCCAACGCATAGTTCGTGTATATAGTATTATTACGAAAAGCATCGTATCATCCCCACTAACATCTTTAGTGTTCCGTGGGATTATAAATCAATAAATAGTAAACTTCATAATCATTTGTCTAAGCTTCAAAGGTGGATTTAATCACACGAGTTGGCCAATTACTTGCACTTCATTTATTTGGATCTTGGCCAACGCATAGTTCGTGTATATAGTATCAATACAAAAAGTATTGTATAATCCCCACTAACATCTTTAGTGTTCCGTGGGATTATAAATCGATAAATAGTAAACTTCGTAATCATCCACCCAAACTTCAAGAGCACAAATTTAAAGCCAATTACTTGCAATTCTTTTATCTCGATCTTGGCTTATATAATTACTATAAATTATGCACGAAGTTAAAAGTATACTTTGGCTCTATGATTGTCAAAATATAAGTATAATAAAATCCTTAAGCCTACGAGCTTAAAAAGGATAAGTTACAATTTCGAGATTGTAACTAAAGTATTATTCGATTTATAAATACATAATCGAAAGAAGAAGAATACTAAAGAAGTCATAAGCTATATTGCTTATATATATAAAAGACTTCTTATATTACTTCGATAAACATATATTCTATAAAGACGGAGTAATCGAAAGTATAATTGACATATTATTCTATATCTCAAGTCAAGTATACATAGTTGATATTTAATATTCTTATTTGAATATTATATTATCCTTTGGGCTAGTACCGTAACATACTAATTCAACCCATATTTTCTCTCTACGTTTTGTTTTGTGGATTGTCTTATTAGTTTTGTAGTGATGTGAAGTGACGTGAGGTGATTCACGTTCTAAGACCCAAGTCATGTACGCACTAACGGGGAGTTAGTAGTATTTATAACATGAAGAAGAGGAAAGACCCAAGACCGGATCACTAAGATCCAAGACCGACAAAAGCTAAGGAAGCCAAGTCCACACAAGGGTTCTACATCAACTTTGAAGAAATAGCGGGGAGTTATTGTCTAAGATAAGTTGTGTAGGTATTACATTTATTTTGAGTTGGTGACCCTTGTGTTACGCACCAAGAAAAATATTTTTAAGGGTGTAAAGACTTCTCCGCCTACTAAAGGAGCGAGTTTATTATAAGGGAAAATCCCGAGTCCGGGAGAGGAGCTCGGGGTTTGGACGTAGGGGTGAGCGAATCTATTAGAGGTTGCGCCATCGCGAACCAGGATAAAATCACCGTGTGGTATTTTATTTCCTTGCACTTTATTTTCCGTACATATAAACTGCATAACCACTCGGTAAAGTTTTAAAAAGGGATAAATTATTTTAAAACGTCATAATAATTTTTAAATTGGTAATTAAGCTATTCAACCCTCTTTCTAGCTTAATATAACCCTCTTACGGGACCTATCACTCTTTAATATCAAGGAAATTTTTGGAGATAAGAATAGGGCTGCTAGGCAAGTAGCCATGAAGGCTTTAATGAATACTCAGATGGTTCAAAGAACGCATGTAATGGATCATGTTCTCAAGATGATGTCGCATCTGAATGAGATAGAGATTCTTGGTGCTGAACTTGACGGGGAAACCCAAATTGACATTATCCTTATGAGCTTGTCCAAGAGTTTTGAGCAGTTTTGATTGGATTACAACAAGAACAAGAGGTTGTATAGTCTCGAGGACCCCTGACAAAACTTCAGGCAACTGAAGGATTTTTTCGGCAAAGTGTTCAAGTGAATGTGGTTGAGAAAGGTTCTTCCTCTAAGTCAAAAGGTATGAAGAAGAAGAAAAAGTCTTAGACACAGAAAGCTGTGAAGGTAGTGGGAGTTCAAGGTGGTGTGAAAAAGCCTAAGGGAAAGTGCTTCAGGTGCAAGCAACCAGGTCACTGGAAACAGGAAACAATATTGGTATATCTCTTTCTCTAGTTTCCGAAACATATGTAACGGCTATATCTACGAGCACTTGGTGTGTAGATACAGGGATTCCATCTATCCAGAATTCATAGATATGGTTTGATATACGTGTTCTTGAGAGATGTTACGAAAGTAGCAGTAGTTGCAGTAGGAGTTATTCATTTATCTTTTGATTCTGATAGGGTTTTGCTTTTGAACAATTGTCTTTATATACCTTTTTTTAGAAGAAATCTGATTTCGGTTTCTTAGCTTGCTATGGATGGTTATAATATTTGTTTGGATCGTAGTGTTTCCATTATGATGAATAAACAAATTATATGTTCTGGTACATTGCAAGACAATTTGTAAATAATTAATCCTAGTCAACCTCAATTGTAACTACAAAATAGGGAATTGAACACCACATCTTCTACCTCTACTAAAAGAAAGGAACCTTCTAGTTTGAACCAAACATATCTTTGGCACTTGAGATTAGGCCATATTAACCTGAGGAGGATTCAAAGACTGATAGCAGACGGGCCTTTAAGCTCATTGACAGTGGAGCCATTTCCAGTTTATGAATCCTGTTTGGAAAGTAAAATGACTAATAGGCATTTCAAGACAAAGGGGAATAGAGCCAAAAAAGTGTTAGAATTGGTTCACACTAATTTATGTGGACCCATGAATATCCAAGCAAGAGGTGGTTATGAGTATTTCATCACATTCATTGATGATTATTCAAGATACGGGTATGTTTATTTGTTGTGCCATAAGTCTGAGTGCTTTGAGAAGTTCAAAGAGTACAAAGCTAAAACGGAGAAGCGACTTAATAAAAGTATTAAGTCACTACGATTAGATCATGGTGGTGAATACTTGCTTGGAGAATTTAGGGAATATTTATCAGAGAATGTGATAGATTTCCAATTAACTACATTAGGAACATCCCAGCAGAACGGTGTAGCAGAGAAAATGAACCAGACTCTTTTCGAGAGTGTTAGATCGATGATGAGTTATTCAGATTTATCCAAGTCATTTTGGGGACATGCCTTAGAAATAGTAGCTTATCTTCTATATCTAGTCCCTTCTAAATCGGTTTCTAAAACCCCCTTAGAATTGTGGACCAGGGACAAGCCGAGTCTAAGACACATTCGGATATGGGGCTATCCAGCACATGTGCTGAACAAGAACGCGACTAAATTAGAATCTCATACAGAAGTAAGGTTGTTTGTAGGCTACCCCATGGGAATGAAAGGTAATTTATTTTATAGTCCGGAGAATCGGGATATCATTGTTAGCAGCAATGCTACATTCTTAAAGCAAGACTATATAATGAATCACAAACCCATGAGTAGTATCTTTTTAGAGGAACTAGTGGGAGGGACAGATAATACGCAGAAAGCCATAGTACCGGTAGAACAACCACAATAAAAATCATAACCTGTTACTAATACCGCACTAGTGCCTCATCGTAGGGGGAGGGTTGTTCGACAGCCTGATAGATTCATGTTTTTTGGAGAGTCTTCAGACTTGGTCTCTGGTGAACATGATGATGATCCCCGGACATAAGAAGATGCACTGCAAGACAAAGATGCAGATATTTGGCAAAAGGAAATGGAATATGAGATGGAATCAATGTATTCTAATCAGGTCTGGGAGCTCGTGGAACCTCCCAAAGGTTTTAAACCAATTGGATGTAAGTGGATCTACAAGAAAAAAAGGGATCAGATAAAAAGGTGAAAGCCTGGAAATCAAGACTTGTTGTGAAAGGGTATACTAAAAAAGAAGGTATCAATTATGAGGAAACCTTTTCTCCAGTGGTCATGCTTAAGTCAATCCGTATTCTTTTATCTATAACATCTTATCTCACTTATGAGATTTGGCAAATGGATGTCAAGACAGCTTCCCTTAATGGAAGTCTTGAAGAAACCATCTATATGCAGCAACCGAAGGGATTCATTAAGGAAGGCCAAGAGCATCTTGTATGTAAGCTTAAGAGGTCTATTTATGGACTTAAACAAGCTTCTAGTTATTAAAATATTCATTTTAATCAGGAAGCCCAGTCGTATATTTTTTATCAAAGTCCAAGCGAAGCATGCGTGTATAAGAGATGTGAGGGAAATGCAGTGGTTTTTCTAGTACTATATGTTGATGACATTTTACTCATTGGAAACAATGTTAAGATGTTGTCTTCAATAAAGGCATGGTTGTTTAAACAATTTGAAATAAAGGACATAGGTGAAGCAACATACATCCTTGGGATCAAAGTTATAAGGGATCGCAAGAAAAAGATGTTGGCTTTATCTAAGGAGCCCTACATAGATGAGGTATTAGCTCTTTTTAACATGCAAGAATCCAAAAAGGGTAATTTACCTTTCAAACATGGATTTTCTCTATCAAAGATTCAGTTCCCTTCGACACCTAAGGAGATAGAAAACATGAAGGCAGTTCCTTATGCTTCAGCATGTGGAATCCTAATATAAGCTATGTAATGTACGAGACCTGATATCTGTTTTACCGTGGGCATGGTTAGCCAATACCATTCAAACCCAGGACAGGAACATTGGAGTGCAGTAAAAACAATACTCAAGTACTTGCGTAGAACTATAGAATATATGCTAGTTTACAAGTCCTCGAATTTGTTACCTCTGGGATATGCCGATTCAGATATCCAGACAGATAAGGATAAGAGAAAGTCCACCTCGGGATGTGTTTTTACTTTGGGAGGTGGAGCCGTAAGATGGAGGAGTATGAAGCAGAAATGCACTACAGACTCAACCATGGAAGCCGAGTATGTGGCAGCCTCTGAGGCAGCCAAAGAGGCTATATGGTTCCGAAACTTCCTGTTGGATTGGGATGTAGTTCCTAATTTGCCACGGAAAATCACGATTTATTGTGACAATACTGGTGCTGTGGCGAATACCAAGGAGCCATGGGCCCATAAGGCAGCAAAACACATAGAGCGTAAGTATTACCTCATACGACAGTTCGTTAAACGAGGAGATAGTATTATGGCTGATATAGCGTTAAAGGATAACCGTGCAGATCCTTTCACGAAGAGCTTACCAGCTAAGGCTTTTCAGGAACACGTGGAAGTGATAAGAGTCAGAAACTTGGTGATATAGTTATATAGCTGGTAGTGGATTGATTGTAATAAACACTAATATACTCAAAAAATAGCTTAAGTATAAGTGGGAGATTGTTAGGGTTTATACTGAACTATTCCATTGAAGTGTATATAATAATCATTTGAAAATCTTAAATGCGTGTTTTCACATTATCTGTATATTATATATTGTAGACAATCTAGTATCAAATGGGATAACAGAAGATTAGATTGTCAAGCTCCTTATATAATATTATAAAGGTTCACAGTCTAAGTGGTGTTAGACAAACCACTCAAAAGGACTGCAGTATTATTTAAAAATAGTAAATCTTTACTATTGAATAATGCTTTTATACTTTGTGTATATTAAACGGGATTGAAATAGTAGAATAATTCTTTCTCTCTTATTCTGACAATAAAAAAGCTATGATCCTGTGATATTATTATTGCTTAGGTTCTTAATCCGAATATAGTGATTGACACTTGTATTTAATGCACATGCCTTGATTCATACATTAAGTTATTTATTTTAAATTATGAATTTATGTATTGGGCAATGACATTATATACAGAGTGGGATATTGACTGTAAATGGAAACCGTGTCCAAAAAATATATTTGGGTGATGATGTCCTCTTGAAAGCTCATAAAGATAATTGTACTTTAGTCCTGCAGGCAGATTTATTCTTACACAATTAAAAGGTTGAGTGGATGATAAAGGATAAAAGATATTGATTAAATTAATTATCAGAAATTAATTTAATTAATGGACATGCGATATCCTAAACATGGGGAATTTAATAAGCAAATAATATGGGAGCCAAATTAAATAATTAATTTACGGAATTAGGAGAGGTAGTGAAAATATTAATTCTTTAGTGGATTGAATTAATATTTAATGACATTGGGCATGGCCCAGAATGTCATTGGGAGGCCCGACCTAATTGTCCTTGATCCCTACTGTAGCCTATAAATATTCTAATTCTCTTAAAGCTAGAAGTGGTGAGAACACGAGAACACAAAAATGAAACAAGAGCCTAGGGTTTGAGAGAGGAAGCCATTTTTCTCAAGGAGCTAGCTAGAGTGTTGGACTTTCGGAACTTTAAGGAGAGGTATACCTTGGCAGATCGAAACCCACACTTCGTCCAAGGAGAATCGGGGAATATGGTAGAATATGTGGATTTGAATCGCTTGCGCCGTAGCGATTAAGGTTAATGTTCTGTTTGCGCTCATTAAATTTATATCATAAAATGTTGGGCCGAGATCATATTGTTCCAACAGTTTCTTGATCCCTCACACAAATGGAGGTTTGACAAGAAACAATTTAATGGGCAGATTGAAACGAGGCAGAGTCTACAACCATTAACGGGAACAAATGTTGATCAATTGTTGGTTAGGTTTGAAAACCATTTTTGGGGAAAAGATTAAGAAGAAGAGAAATCAAGAAAATAACACCCCTTTTAAGAAGAAATCAATTTTTTTCGATTTTCTATAGCGGAAGCATAATATACTCCGACATAACCTCGATGTTAGGCATATCAAAAAAACATTTGTGACAAAATATTAGGTACTTTACTTAATATTGGGGGGAAGTCAAAAGATCACTTAGGTGCCTGTTTGGATTTACAAGAAATGGGGATTCGAAAGTCCCTTCATCCAGTTAAATCTTCCGATGGGAAGAAGCTTGAAATTTATGCCGCAATCTTTTACATGAAAAATAAGGAGAAATAACTATTTTTCAAGTTATTAAAGAATGTGAAACTTCCTTACGGTTGTGCCTCCAATATTAGTATGTATGTGCACACAGATGAGAGGCAGGTAGAGGGGTATAAGAGCCACGATGCGTATTTTATACTCCAACACTTGTTACAGTTTGCTGTGAAGAAATCATTAAAAGCTGATGTTGCAAAATCGTAAATCAAATTTAGCGCATTTCTTAGGGGTCTATGGAGTAAGGTCATTCACTTGGATGATATTAAGAGGTTGCAAGAAGAAATTGTTGACATACTTTGTGAATTTGAGATTATTTTTCCCCTGCCTTCTTTAATATCATGGTACACCTTCCCGTTCATCTTTGTAAAAAATTGAGTACGGCGGACCGGAGCACCTACGATGTATGTATCCTATTGAGTGTTATCTTGGAAAGCTAAAAAATTACGTTCGTAATAGGAGCAAACCCGAAAGTTTAATTGCAGAAGGCTACTTGGCTGAGGAGTGTGTCACATTCTGCTCAAGGTTTTTGGGTGGTGAATCAACTAATTTTGGAGCAAAAATAGCAATTGCGGAGTATCATATTGGAACATGAAGAAATAAAGATGGAAAAGTTATTCATTTAAATGATTTGGAGTGGAAAGTGTGCCATACCTACATTTTTTTCAATTGTGGGAATCAAGAAATTGAGAGATTAATCGAGTAAGTATTTTAGACCCAACTTCATTTAGTGAAACCTATAAATTTTGAATTTTTCCTTTCTTCTTAAACTGTTTGAACATAATGTTTAATAGGAACCATCAGACTTTAGGGGATGGTGATGCCAACTCAAAAAAATACAGAAGAGAACAAACACACTCCGAAGTTTTTTGGAAATGGTTGAAGAAAGAGGTGGAAAAAATGGTCAACATTTCAACTGATCTGCGTGTGCTTGCACTGGGTCCTAACCGAACAACTAGGAGGTTTAGTAGCTATGTGGTTAATGGATTTCGATTTTATACAAAAAAATAGAGATTCCAAATGCACTACACAAAACAACGACGCATTTTTTACCGCTGAAACCACTAGCTTTGCGAGTGCGAAAGATCAAAACCCAATCGTCGGGGCTATCAATTACTATATATCAGTTGCAGAAATTATTAAAGTTGACTATTGGGGAGCGTTTCTAGTGGTTGTTTTCAAGTGTTCTTGGTACCAAGAAGAGAATGATTCATTTGGTTTCACTAAAGTGAATTTTAAAAAGTTGTGTTGGAAATCAGATCCCTACGTGATGGCTTTACAAGTGCAACAAATTTTTTTATGTCGAAGATCCGACTGAAAATATGGTGCACTATGTAATATCTGGGATATATCGTGTAAGTATTATTATCAATAAATAATTATTATAAGATTGTTATATGATTTTTGATGAATCATCTGTTAATTGGTATATATGTTTCGATGTTTATATGTGATAAAATTTGAGTATTTTAATTTTTATATGTCCAAAATAAAGTATAGATAATTTTGATATTTTTCTGGTAATTTATATGTTGTTATATGATTTTATAAAGGATTTACAGATATAATAAATTATTTTTCAGAGTAGTTATAAGCTATTTTGTATAATCAGGAATTGTCCAACTTCAACCGTATTTGCGTTCTTACAACCCATAAGTGTCAAGAAAACTCCTTTCTAACCTAATTTGATTATTCCGAGCATTTTTTGTGTTCTAACTTTTCCGATCCGGAGTACGGTTTTACCTGTGCGGTTCCCAAGGCACATTTTTTGATCAAATATTCGTTTTGATGAATCGATAAAACCCGTATTTTCAAGGAACGAGATGTTTTGAATTAAACTATTTTATTATCTTCTCGTAATTCGTGTAAACAAAGCGTTGAGACCAAGACTGTGTTTGCAAAAAGCGCGGTTTTGATAATTATTCCAAAACTGGTACCAAATTGGATCAGTTTTATTAATACTTAATGATTAAGTATTCTATTTTTACATCTGATATAATGCAACGGGGTACCAATATTCCTTAAATATAAATAGCCTTTACCGTATTTTATTTTGTACAGATAATCATTAACAAACAGTAAAAATATATATTTACAGAGAAAAACCCTAAAATTCAAAGTGTGCTTAAGATCAAACCTAAAAATGAAGGCGTTATCGACTCGAAATCAAGCGCGTGAGTAACTAAAACAAACCTTGTGAAGAGTAATTCCAGATTCTACAACTTGTTTCACTGCAGAAATAAAAGGTATTTTTCTATATTTTCATTTAAGTTCGAATTAATTATGATTAAAATATGAAATTTTGATTTTGAAGTTGTTTGTTTGGTTTGATGATTGTATGTTGTAGAGAATTTGATTCTGGTCATTTTGGTATATCATATGTTGAATTTTGAGTTCAATAACATGTTTTAATTATGGTTTGATTTTCAAATTTATAAATTGGGGTTTGAATGTTCTTGAATGTTCTTGATTGGAAATTAGACGTTCTTGAATCAAGGGTTATTGGTTTAATTGATTAATACGATTAAATAGATCGTATAAGGAGGGGTCGATTAAGGCTGGTTTAAGGACCAAATGATTCCTGGGTTGTGCTAATCGGAAAATGCAAGCTTCGCCGGAGATAAAGTCAATTTAGCTGGAGTTCTTGTTCCAGATGTTGTTTGTGTTGATAAAAGCTATATTTAAGTTTCCAGAATGAATTGAATTGATTTCATGCCAACAAACGAAGCAAAAGAACATGTTTTCATGGGGAATTGAGGTCGCCGGAGTCTGTGACGGCCACCGGAAACTGGGTTCATTCCCAGAATCCCGCGGGTTCGTCCCGACCCGGTTGACCCGATTATTAACCCGTTTATCTGAATAGAAAACCCAGTTTTGATCCATTTCAGTTCTATTTCATTCTTATAAAACTGTTTCTGGATTTACCTTTTAAAATAAATTCAGAAAATTAATTATTTAATTTTTAAAATTTATTTTTAATTCCAAAAATCATTATTTTAATTCTGAAAAATATTTTTAATTCAAAAATAAATCTAAATTATTTAATTAATTAATTTTAGTTAATAATTAATTACTTAATTAGTCAATTAATTTAATATTCATTGATTTAATTAGTTATTAATTAATTTTAATTAAATATTTAATTAAATTTAATTATTTCTTTTGATTTAAAAATCCTGAAAAATAGTTTTGAGTTTTAAAATAATTTTCTAAATTATGATCAAGGCTCGATAATTATTATTAAATGATTTTAAATTTAGATTCGGGTATTGAATCTTTGTTATTATTTATAAAATGATTCTGGTACCCGTTTAAATTCCGAAAAATGTTCAAAAATTCGTAGTAAATAACAGAAAAATCATTTTAACCCCGAATCTTCTTTGAAAAATTATTTTTATAGAATGCCTTGCGTGCTATGTGCTATCTGATTGAGGTCTTATATGCCTATGTGTTTATTATTTGACTGATTTAGTTATAACCTTTAATCCGTAAATCGGATTTGGACGAAACGAAGTGTAGATAAAAGCTTATGACGTCTATGTGACGATTAGAATAATATGAGATTGAATATTGATAAATACTTATGTTTCCTAGCAGAGTAAGCGAGGCTTAGAAAAAAGAAAGCAGCTGATCAGAAAGTAGAACAGATGCGTAGAAAAGAAAGCAAGCGATCAGTGAATAGAAGCGTGGCATAGAAAAAATAGACAAGTGGTTGTTGAATAGAATCGTTAGACGAGTGAAAGTGAAGTTGGAATCATATGTGATAAGGAAAGTACTTCTAAACCTTTCTCGAGATATATATTGCAAATATTTCTAAACTTTATCGTGACATGTTGCTAGTATTCAAATGAGTTCTATTTTATATTGTAAGTGCTTTGAATCATTCAAACTTGAACCCTGATCATATCATTTGATCTTTGAGCTGTAAGCCTTATTATTTGTAAACCACCGACTGTTGATTTCTTAGATATTAAACCATACAAATACAATACTACTCCACAAATACATATAATCCATACACCAAATATTGGAACATAATTACTTGAACATATAGAGGCTTATATATTCTACAACACCTTGTAACATTAAAGAACTAAACTTTGTACAACCATTGAACCATTGTTCATTTATTACTTGATTCTTCTACGGCTTCAAGCCATTCTTCGTACATACCTTGATATACCCTGGTGATACCCATGAATTACTTTATGCTGTGAGATAAATGTTTTATCAAAGATAATTATGATTATGTTTTATTAAGTTACAATGTATATTATATTGAATTGTTTCAGAATTGGATAGTTTGTATATGGACCAGATTCTTAGTCAGACCAGATTCGTGGTCATATAAGGCTAATGTGTGCCTTGGATCCAGTTTATAAAGCAGAGTTGTGTGCCTTGCTCGGGGTTAGTGCGTGATTGATCAACAACCTAACCTTGGTTTTAAAAATTTAAAATGGATATCCGGTTCTAATAATTGCTTAACAAGAAACTTGTTTCCTATGAATCATTTCAATTGATCATTGTTTATCCTTAGTTATTGCTATTATGACTTGCTGATCTAGTTAGCTCACTCTTGCAAATCTGTTTATGTCATTCTGCAGTTAAAAAGGAAATTGTTGGTAGCGAGGATTCCCAGTCCAGTGTGCGAGCTAGGATTCCAAGTTGAGCTGGATCAAGATAGCAGGAGCTTGATGTTGTAGTTTTGAGTTATGCAAGTTTGTAAGAGTAATTACATTATCAGTTGTAAGTTAAACTAGATGGGATTTGGTAAGATGTAATAAAAGTTTAGTTTATGGCTTGTTTTCATAATTTTATTGTGATCCGTGGTTATGCAAGTTAGGGTCATTGTTTATATATTATTTCATAAACAGATTTATATATTATGTGTGTAATGAGCCCCAAATTTCTGATCCAGGTTTGGAGGGCGTCACAGGTTGGTATCAGAGCTACAAGTTATAAGTCACTGAAACAAGCCTAGATTGTAAGGATTGGGTAAAGGGTTAGGATTAGTAATAAGAAATTGAAAGATAGGACAATAGGATATCGTGAGGTTGAGTGCGACTGTATAGTAGGTTTTCAGTATGATTCATATTGCGATTCGAGATTCTTATATTACGATGCGATTTCCAGATAACGGCAATGGAAGATCCTATTTTCCCTATATCATTTAATCATTCAGAGCCTTCTGTTCGAGGACCGTCATCTCCACCCCGATTTGATTCACACCTTGATCTTCCACCAGTATTAGTAGTATTACCTCATGTTTTGACAGCTGCAGCTCTTTAAGATATTTTTCCATCCTCTGATGTGAGACCACCTATTTGAGGACCCCCACCTGCTAATTCTGGTTCTACTGGACATTCAACTATGAGTGCATCTTTTCAGTTTACCCCACACCCTGTTCTATACCATCAGTTTGAGACCTGTCTTATGGAGCAACAACACCTATGAGGATAGATTCGAGAGCTACAATATATTGTGAGTACCCGGGATACTGAGAAAGGTGAGAATGAGCTTAGAACAATAATTCTTGTATTTCGGAGGATAGTTCTTGCTAGGTTACGTAGAGTCACATGTAAGCGTGCCACCCCCGATTATCTTGTGGAGTGGACTAGATGAGTTCTGAAGGAGTTTGAGAAGATTTGAGATCTAGAGTTTCCTTGGAGCTAGATAATGGTGTTATGACAGATGTTATAGTAATATATTGTGATAGCAGTAAATTTTTATTTTGATGTATGGACTAGACTTGATGACTAGTAGATAGACCTGCTGTATTTTACGATATCAGATACTGAGGATGAGAGTATCCCAGACAGTACGAGATGTCAACATTGGAATTAGAGTTACATATAAGATGGTATGCAATGATAAATGAAGTTTTTGTCAACTAATGAAGGCAAAATGGACCCATTAAGGTGTAGAGAGTATATGGAAGTGAATACGCTTTTATCTGATTATTTCCTTAATTTGGTACCTTGTAGTGGTTGAAAAGGGCAACAACCAACTCATATAGTAATGACGACCAGGTGTAAAATTTTCATAATTTTAAACCAGTTTTCAAAAGAGATTTTCTTAACAAAATTTCTAAAAGTTTTTTAAAAAAATAAGTTTAAAAAGTTGGTTGTCAAATTACTACTTGAGTTTCTTGTTTGTGGTATGACTCAGATTATTTAGAAGAATATTTGTTCCAGACTTAGTATTGTTAATTCAGAGGGCCAAGTGGACCCGTTATTACGGAGAAGTTTCAAATTTTCCCGACAAAGGAGTCAAATCTTGTTTGATAGTATTAGCAACAGAATCAGTGTGCAGAGACGTTCTTTATCCAAATTCTGAGACTGTGAGAGTTTAAAGAATTTGTTGATTTAAAAAGAAGCCTGAGTATGATCAAAGAAGAGTGAGGAATTTCCAGACTTTCCTAGAGGAAGAATATTATTGCTAGCAAAATAGTCGATATATTGCATGATTAATCATTATTCTAAGTGGCATAGATGAAATTTGAATTTATGATTGTAAATACCGTAAGAGCATAATTATGGTCGAGTCATTAAAAAATTAAACATGGAGGCACGACGCTAAAGATACAAGACCTAATAAGTAGGAATATGTTATAATGATCAATTTAAGAAGGCATTTTCGAGCACTTTCTGAAGTTAATATATGACTCGGAATGGGATCTATTGATCGAACACGCGCTGAAGATGTACATAAGTGAAATGTGTATGGCGACCAATGATATCATTCTTTTCCATAATACTATAGTGTATATTCTTCTAAATCTTGAATAAAGTATGAAATTTTTTCATGATAAATTCTATGAGGTGATAAGAAAAAGAAGATTGATGTATTCCTTTCAAAACTCATTTTGCCCTCAAGTTTTTTTTTTCTGATTGAGACAAGCAGTGTTATGGTGTGATGCTTTGTCGGAATGGCAAAGAGTCTAGTAGGACGCCACCTAATCATGTGATGTATGCCATATGGTATGAAAGACTGACCATCTTATGTACCAATATGGTTGTCTCATTCATATTCAAATCATTACTCCTTCTTTCTTTTCAACTATAATCTATTGAATTATGAATCCTTCTAACTGTTTTGTTGCACTAATGCTCTTTACAAAAGTTTTCCAAACAAAAATCAATCTACTAAGGATCAAACGGACAAAGTTCATGTTATTGGATTTACATAATTCAAGTGTGGGAAACCAGGGCATATGACAAGAATTGTAAATCATTAGCCTCAATCAGTGATACGCTACGAAATATGTCACGGATCCACACTACTAACTAGCAGAAATATGCATAATATTAATTAAACAGTAAAGTACTAAAAAATATAGAATATTAAAGCTATAAACCTTAACCACAATGCCTGGATCCACATAAATGAGTTTGAACAACATCTAACATCTTTTAATATTACAGACCAAAATATCTTAAGTCAAATCACTACCAAATTTTAAACCCAAAGTTCATAAACATTTGGGAACTACTAGTTCCCCACCTGCTTCAACATCTGACGGTAGGCATACCCCGAGTCCCCGGAAGTCTTACACACGGTTTGCTTGAAACGAACTATCTTCGGGTTTCACTGAAGGGATAACATTAATAACAAAATTAATGAGCAAAATGCTCAACAAGTGAATAATAGTGAATACCAATGCATCATATACTCAATAAAATGATAACAGAAGATAATCAACAATATGAAATCTCAAATAAAAGATCAAGCTCTTAATAAGTGAATGGAATTGGAAATCTCACGGCGCTATGAGCGATAAGGGGTGATCAACCCACATCAAAGCTCTGAAGCACATAAAAAGTGATTCACAACTATTGAGGATCCTCGGCACACATTGGCCATATAAAACCATCAGGCTCCCCGCTATTGATGTTTTAACAGTGACTGGCGCCTCAGTCTTACCAGAACATACCATCCAATTCCTTTTAATCAATCCATTTTAATTTCAAAGGGTTTTTGATCAAGGACAAGATAACAAGGGTCGGTATTGTCAAGGTTCAAGTGACTAGTTTTCTAAAATTGAGGGAATGTTATTAAGATCAGGGTTCCCAAAGAAATAATTCAAATTTGTGAGGGGTTTAGGGTTCACATGATATATTAAGAGACAATTATAGGGTATCCATGAGTGTAACACCCCCAAATCCGGGGTCGGGGATCCGGGTTGTCACGAGTTCCATTTCCCTTAATAACACCCAATCTTAATAAATAATCAACTACTCTGTACTGTGACCCCACCATAAACACACACACCACAAGTTATAGTCTCAGAGATGAATATTCAAAAATAATCACAAGTCATTTTATTCTACAATTAAATTCCAATACACCTTAAAAGGGTATCTGAATAAATTTACATTTCTTTGCCATTATTACAATTCATAAATATACATAAATCTGGTACATCAAAAGTTGAAAGCCTAGCCTATTGGTAGTTCCTACCTCAGCTACAGCGACATCAACGCCTATAGGAAATTACGGAACGTTTCTTATCCGCTCGCGAATCGGGAGCTTGGTCCTGTTCATCTTGTCTATCTGATGTTGTGTGATGAAAGAAGAAAGCAAGGGTGAGCAACAAGCCCACCGAAATAATATGTATAATAATTAACAATATATGAGCATTCTCATAGTACTCATGAAAGTCTTGGTCAAGAAGAAATGAACCAAACTGATATTTTAACGCGACCAAGTCGTAAAATATTCAGTATATATATACATATATACTTTTCACAATCTTTGAAATCCTCTGACATGTATAATATACACAGAGTTCCAGTTTATAACTGTATAAAAATATCGTTTCAAGGTGATCTCATATATCCAACCTTGTCTCAACGTTTTTCTGAAAATCTTTGACATGCACAAGATAATCATTTACTAGATATAAGTTTAAAAGATGAAGTTACAAGATACTCGAATATACTTATATCTTTTCCGAATACTACTTGAACTACCACCGTTCAATGTATAAATAGTTCATCCCATAGATTAAGCTACAAGACAAAACTTGTATAGAATCAATCTTTAAAATATCATCAAAATAAAATGAAGTTACGAGATACTTCATTTGATGCAAACATCATTTTGAAAACTCGACCCTGCCAACACTCAACAATCGCCCAACCGTAGCCTTTCTATCGAAGTGCTCTGGGTAGTGTTGCAGAAATATCCAATTGGATGATGAACTCATTACGGGAGTTTGCCGCGCCAGGAAGACCACTTACGATGATCAGTCGTAGTAGTGCAACCCCACCATTTTCTACATGTAGAGGAGAACCTGTCGGATTTACTTGTCAACCGAACACTGGACTCCTAAGGAATGGACCGTCTTAGCGGAACTTCCAGGCCATTTGGGCCAATATAATTAGGCTGGGCCGGCGCCACTCGACCACTTACGCCACTCCTAGTTCAGATGAAATCCATGACTGAAATGTAAAGCTCGTCCCCACTTTCCCCAAGTAGAAACTTGTTGATACGGCTCCACCAAGAAGTCGTATCTAGTTGGAAAGGAAAACTCACCGATATTTCCCAGGCGATGCCTGTTAATGGATTAACTTGTTCCAAGAATTTTACTTCCCGAGTATTGGGTAAGTAATCAAAAACTCTTTTATCAAAATAGCAACCTTGTTGCGAATATAAAACACACCACAGAGCCGGATCCCTCAGGTTTTGAGCGAATATTTAAATCCCCTTTGAAAGGAAGATCTTAAATATATAAAAAAAATGAGTTTTGGGATCCGCTCTAACTTTTAAAATCATTTTGAAGACTCGCAAACATTTTTAAGAATGTTTGGAGTAATGCTGATTTAATGAAATAAATCAGTCCCAATTTATTAGAAAATATCCGAATATTATTATTTAAATAATATTCTCATAAAGAATAATCTTTATAAAAAGAATTGAAGTAGAAGTTTTAAAACTTATACTTGCAATGTATATTAAATAACCAAAGATATACTTATACGAAAGTACTATCTTTATTTGAATAATCAAACGTGAGTTTGATTATCGACACATTATTCTTTAATAAAATTAAGAATAAAAATTTGTAAATAATCGGAGTCATAAGTCCTCGAATTAATATTCAAATAATAATATTCATTAATAAAATAAACGGGGTCATAAGCCCTCGAATGAATATTCAAAATAATATTCAATAATAAAATAAACGGGGTCATAAGCCCTCGAATGAATATTCAAAATAATATTCAATAATAAAATAAACGGGGTCATAAGCCCTCGAATGAATATTCAAAATAATATTCAATAATAAAATAAACGGGGTCATAAGCCCTCGAAAGAATATTCAAAATAATATTCAATAATAAAATAAAGTTATCGAATAAACCTTATTTGATTCATAGTTTTAAAAACTATTCATATATATATAAATATATATATATATATATAATATACTCGGGAACATCGTCTCCCGGTTTAGAAAATATGTTCACCTTTGGGTCCCCTATACTAAGGGTATATGCAACTACTGCTTATCTCTAGCATAGGTATTATGCAACTTATAAGCAATTGAATCAACAATTATATATCAAGATTACGAAACAGACATGCATATATACCATATCAGCATGCTCCAATATATTGCAAAATTTGCTAATAACAATCATGCACTTATCACAAGATAATGCATATACATATATTTACATCACAACAACAGTATTACGGGTAGAAAACTTGCCTGAGTGCTCCGGGGTAGACTTAAGCTTAGAGTGGGTCCGATAACCTATGAACAACAACATAAGTCGGAATTAAACCCCGGTCGCTTAAGAAACTAGACTTTAACCATTTAGAGTCCTAACGTTCGCTTTCGCGCTTAACGATTTACTTAAGTCACTCGAGTACCCTCGGCTCCACCATTTTTAATAAATTAACCATTAAGGGTTTTAAGGCGATTCTTTCACGAGTGCCTTACCAACTGCATAATACACTTTACATAAATTATTCGTACTCCAATTAGTCCTTTAAGGTCCTTAATCAAGGTTTCAAAGTAAGGCGAGGGGTAATGGTTTGGTCGCGAAAAGCCGTTACTTAAAACGGTCGTTTCTCCTAACCGTACATCGGAATCAAACGAACTACATATCAAAATGAAGCTCGTAACATGAACTATCTAATAATGGCAAAGTTACAGATTGGTCAGTGAGTTATCTGGTCCGAGGTTCATGTACAACAGTCTAAGGAAAACGGGCATTACGACGGCTATGTTTACGAGTTTTCCAAGTTTCTGACTATACCAAAACCTCACCAAACAACCCACAATCATTAACACATCAAAACATCAACTAAATAATACTATACCAGTCCTTATTCTTCATATTCTTCACCTCAACCAACCACAATCAAGTTCTATTAACTATAACAAGATTCATTCACCAAATCACTCCAAATTCAAATCAAACTACTAATAATCAAAGATCATGGTTCTCATTTAAAAACTCAACCTTCAAACTCACTAATAATCAAATTAAAGGCTAGGGTTTGAAGTTTATACCTTCCTTGGGAGGTGTTAAGTTGCTAGGAAACCTTAGGGAGCCTCCTACAAGCTTGATCTTTCCAAAGAAATCAAGAACACAAAGTTAGGATTTGAAGTTTCTAAAAGTCCGATTGAAATAACTGTAAAAATGAGGGTCTTACCATGATAATTTGGACGAGACTTGTGAACAAGATTTGTAGGCCATCTCAATACCTTTCCAACAAGCTATAGAACACAACATTTGAGTGAGTATTGAAGGAGATATGGCAGTTTAAAGTTTCTGGGTTTGTTTTGGCCGAGAGCTTTTGCTCTTGGAAGCAAAAGTCAACTTCTAATTTTTGTGTTTTATGATATTTTCTTGGTTGCTTCTCCTTTTTGCCTTGGAAAATGTTTTAGCTTTTTACCATGGTAAATTTTACATGGCTCAAAATCAACCAACAAAACAAAACCCCTTGTCATGTTTATGTCATCTTGCTTGTGTCATCTATTTGCCACATGTCTTTGTCTTGTGGTTTGATGATGTCATAATACCTTGGATTCTTGTACAAGCTTATCTCTTGGTTGCGTATTTGTTTTACGGTTCGCTTAACTTTCGTTCTCAATACCCGTTTGAGGGATCATATCCGGGATCTCATTATTTGAGCTTCCCTAAATCTTTTCTAATATTTTATAATCCTTTAATGATCCTCATTTATAATCCTTGAATTAAAATCCTTTCAATCATGTTACCTTATACTCAATTCTGTCGGTATCTGGTGGATTTTTGGGAAAAATCAAAGTGTTCGAATTCGAATTCTGACGACCTTCCGTTCTAACTTTTAAAAATCATTTAGAAGACTCGAAAACACTTTAAAGAGTGTTTGGAGTAATGCTGATTTAATGAAGTAAATCAGTCCCAATATATTTAGAAAATATCTGAATATTATTATTTAAATAATATTCCCATAAAGAATAATCTTTATACAAATAATTAAAGTAGAAGTTGTGTAACACCCCCAAATCCGGGGTCTGGGATCCGGGTTGTCACGAGTTCCATTTCCCTTAATAACACTCAATCTTAATACACAATCAACTACTCTGTACTGTGACCCCATAATAAACACACACACCACAAGTTATAGTCTCAGAGATGAATATCCAAAATAGTCACAAGTCGTTTTATTCCACAATTATATGTCAATACACCTTAAAAAGGTTTCTGAATAAATTTACATTTCTTTGCCATTATTACAATTCATAGTATACATAAGTCTGGTACATTATTAGTTGAAAACTTAGCCTATTGGTAATTTCTACCTCAGCTACAGCGGCCTCAACGCTTCCAGAAAGCTGCGGAACGTTTCCTATCCGCTTGCGACTTGGGAGCTTGGTCCTGTTCATCTTATGTATCTGATGTTGTGTGATGAAAGAAGAAAGCAAGGGTGAGCAGCAAGCCCACCAAAATAATATGTATAATGATTAACAATATATGAGCCTACTCATAATAGTCATGAAAGTCTTGGTCAAAAGAAATGAACCAAGTTGATATCTTAATGCGATGAAGTCGCAAAATATTCAGTATATATATATATACATATATACTTTTCAAAATATTGGAAGTCCTCTTCCATGCATAATATACACAAAGTCCCAGTGTATAACTGTATAAAAAAAATATCGTTGCAAGGTGATCTCATATATCTAACCTTGTCTCAACGTTTTTCTGAAAATCTTTGTCATTCATAAGACAATTATTAATTAGATATAAGTTTAAAAGACGAAGTTACAAGATACCCCAATATACTTATATCTTTCCCAAATACTACTTGAACTACCACCGTTCAAGTTATAATCAGTTTCAAAAGTTCATCACATAGATGAGACTATAAGACAAGATTTGAATAGATTCAACCTTTGAAATATTATTAAAGGAAATGAAGTTATGATATACTTCATTTAGTTCTGATATAGATATATATATCCACATATACATCTTCTTTATACATTTCCTGAAAACCTCTGTCATGTAAAGTATGAACAGAATTGCAATATCCAATAAATTTGGAAAGGAAAAGAATTTGGCATAAACCAGATATCTTGTTGATCAGGCAAAGATACCCATAAGTAACCTTTTCTACTAGTAGATGGATGAATTCCCCACTGGTCATCACCCTGGTCTCAATAGGACCTTATGTTGGACTGCCACTCAGCCACTTATGCATTTGATGGACTCCCACTGAGCCACTTACACTATCATGGACGCCCACTGAGCCCATGTTGCTTATGCCGACTCAATAGATGGACTTACTTCCCGAACGTTGGGTAAGTAATCAATTCATTTACCAAAACTGTAACCTTGTTGCGAATATAAAATACACCACAGAGCCGGATTCCTCAGGTTTTGAGCGAGTATTTAAATCCCCTTAAAAAGGAAGATCTTAAATATAAAAATGAGTTTTGGGATCCGCTCTAACTTTTAAAAATCATTTTGAAGACTCGAAAACACTTTATAGAGTGTTTGGAGTAAAGCTGATTTAATGAAGTAAATCAGTCCCCAGAATATTTAGAAAATGACTGAATATTATTATTTAAATAATATTCCCATAAAGAATAATCTTTATAAAAATAATTGAAGTAGAAGTATTAAAACTTATACTTGAAACGAGTATTAAATAACCAAAGATATACTTATATGAAAGTACTATCTTTATTTGAATAATCGAAAATAAGTTTGATTATTGACACCTTATTCTTTAATAAAATAAAGAATATATCTCAGCAAATAATCGGAGTCATAGATCCTCAAATGAATATTCAAATAATATTCATTAAATAATATAAACTGAGTCATAAGCCCTCGAATGAATATTCAAATAATATTCAATAAATAATATAAAAGAGTCATAAGCCCTCGAATGAATATTCAAATAATATTCAGATAATAAAATAAAAGGAGTCATAAGTCCTCGAATGAATATTCAAAATAATATTCATTTAATATAAAGGAGTCATACGCCTTCGAATAATATTCGAAATAATATTCAATAATAAAATAAAGTTAAAGTTATCGAATAAACCTTATTCGATTAATAGTTTTGAAAACTATGATGATATATATATATATATATAAGTATATATATATATATTTATATCCATATATACAAAATCTACTCGGGATCCTCGACTCCCGGTTTTAGAAAATATTTTCACCTTTGGGTCCCTGTACTAAGGGTATATGCAAATTACCGCTATCCTCTAGCATAGGTATTATCAACTGAATCAACAGATATATATGGAAAGAATACGAAACAGGCATGCATATATATATACCATAGCATCATGCTTCAATATATTGCAACATTTGCTAATTAACCAACATGCATCTATCGCAAGATAATGCAAATACATATATTCATCACAATAACAGTTATAACGGGTAGAAAACTTGCCTGAGCGATTGGGGGTTACGAATGGCTCGGGACGAGTTTGGTAACCTATAAACAACAAGTAAGTTGGATTTAAACCAAAGTCACTTGTAAATCTATACTTTAACTAACTTAGACTCTAACGCTTATTTTGCGCTTACTGATTCACTTAAGTCACTCGAGTACCCTCGGCTCCACTATTTTTAATAATTTAACCTTTACGAGTTTTAAGGCGATTCCTTCGCGAGTGTCTTACCAACTGCCTAACACACTTACCATAAATGTTTCATACTTCAGTTAGTCCTTTTTGGTCTTTAACCTATGTTTCAAAGTAAGGCGAGGGGAAAAGTTTCATTCGCGAAACGCCGTTACATGAAACGGTCGTTTCTTCTAAACCGTGCATCGGAATCGAACGAACTACATATCAAAACGAAGCTCGTAACATGAGCTATCTAGACATGGCATTGGTCATAATCTAGCAGGGGGTTCTCGGGTCCTAATGTTATGCACAAAAACAGTCTAAAGAAAATCGGATGTTACGACGGCTATGTTTACGCGATTTCCCAATTTTAAACCATTCAAAACCAACCCAATTCAACCTCAATCCAACATACAACCAACATCCATCCTTATCACATCATAAAAACCCCAACCAATTCAATTTTAACATTCATACTTATGCCTAAGCTTAACTTTAACCATACTTAAGTTCTTTTAATCAAAACAACAACATTTACCATTCCATTTCAATACCATTTCACTGCCAAACTCTAAATCACAAACATCAAGCTACAATATCACCCTAGTAATCAAAATCATCTTATAATACATAGGAATCTAGGGTTTGGAGATGATATACCTTCCTTGAAGAGTGGAGAATCAAGAGAATGGCTTGGAATCACCCTTAAAGTCCTTATCCAAGCTTAATCTAAACAAAACTTCAAGAACACAAATTTTAGTTCTTGAAAAACACTATTCACCATCTTCTTTCATGATTTATAGAAAAAGATTGGCTTGGAATTAGAAGCTTAAACTTATAGGAAGTATGTAACTATCTATGGGGAAGCTTAGATAATTACCTTGCTAAATAGTAAGTGGAGGAGCTTGGACTTTCATTTTTTAAGAAAAGAGGCCGAGAGCTAGCTTGGGAAGAAAGAGAGATTTTTGTGTTTTGTTTGATGAAAATGAAATGATTGGCTTGGTTGGTTGATTTTTGTGTTGTTTTAGGTTAATTACTTAATTAACCTTGATTTTGTGTGGTTATAATTCAACCACACTTCCTTCCCTTCTATGTCATGCTTGTGTCATCCTCATGATGTCATCCTCCCCTCCTTGTCCTCTTCTCATTAGTTGGGTGACATCACTCTCTCTAATCCCTTTGATTAACTTCCTAATTGTTTGCCTAATGACCGCTGATCTGTTATACGATTCGCTTAACTTTCGTTTTCATTTATCGTTTGAAGGATCATACCCGGGATCTTATTACTTAGGTTCCCTTAACCTTTCTCAATACATTATATTCCTTTTTATGATCCTCTATTATAATCCTTTAATTTAAATCATTTTTATCCTGTTACCTTATACTCAATTCTTTCCGCATCTAGGGTATTTCCGGGAAAAATCAAAGTGTTCGGATTTGGATTCTGACGATCTTTACATACACTTATATCCCATATAAAGTACTAATAAAATCTCAGAATATCCATATCAGAACCCCTACATAGTGTGGCATGAAAAGTTTTCTCATTCAGCAAAAATACTATTCATAAGGGTTTCAAAATTTCCCAAAAATTGGGGTTATTACAAGTTGTAAGACTTATACTTGAAATGAGTATTAAATAACCACAAATATACTTATACGAAAGTACTATCTTTATTTGAATAATCAAAAATAAGTTTGATTATCGACACCTTATTCTTTAATAAAATAAAGAATATAACTCAGCAATAATCGGAGTCATAGATCCTCAAATGAATATTCAAATAATATTCATTAATTAATATAAACTGAGTCATAAGCCCTCGAATGAATATTCAAATAATATTCAATTAATAAAATAAACTGAGTCATAAGCCCTCGAATGAATATTCAAATAATATTCAATTAATAAAATAAACTGAGTAATAATCCCTCGAATGAATATTCAAATAATATTCAATTAATAAAATAAAAGGAGCCATAAGTCCTCAGATGAATATTCAAGTAATATTCATTAATAATATAAAGTGAGTCATAATTCCTCGAATGAATATTCAAGTAATATTCATTAATAATATAAAGTTATCGAATAAATCTTATTCGATCAATAGTTTGGAAAACTATAACCATATATATAAATATATATATATATATATAAAATCTACTTGGGATACTCGACTCCCGGTTTTAGAAAATGT
This sequence comes from Apium graveolens, assembly GCF_009905375.1. Lineage (NCBI taxonomy): Eukaryota > Viridiplantae > Streptophyta > Magnoliopsida > Apiales > Apiaceae > Apium > Apium graveolens. Next base: position 301,343,346 of record NC_133648.1, on the reverse strand, counting down.
TTTCACCTTTGGGTCCCTATACAAAGGGTATACACAACTACTGCTTATCTCTAGCATAGGTATTATGCAACTGTAAGCATTTTAACCAACAGATATATAATTCAAGAATATGAAATAGGCATGCATATATACCATATCACATGCTACAATATATCGCAAGAATTTGCTAATAACAAATATGCATTTATCGCAAGATCATGCATATACACATATACATCACAACAACAGTATAACGGGTAGAAAACTTGCCAGAGCGACTGGGGGTTACGAAAGGCTCGGGACGAGTCTGGTAACCTATAAACAACAAGTAAGTTGGAATTAAACCAAAGTCACTTGTAAATCTATACTCTAACCTACTTAGACTCTGACGCTCGTTTTGCGCTTACTGATTTTCTTAAGTCGCTCGAGTACTCTCGGCTCCACCATTTTTAATAAATTAACCATTACGAGTTTTAAGGCGATTCTTTCGCGAGTTTCTTACCAACTGCCTAATCCACTTATCATTAATGTTTCATACTCCAATTAACCCTTTTAGGTCTTTAACCTATGTTTCAAAGTAAGGCGAGGGGAAATGTTTCGTTCGCGAAACGCCGTTACTTAAAACGGTCGTTTCTCCTAAACCGTATATCGGAATCAAACAAACTACATATCAAAACGAAGCTCGTAACATGAACTATCCAAACATGGAAATGGTCAAAATCTAGCAGGGGGTTCTCGGTTCCTAATGTTATGAACAAAAGCAGTTTAAAGTAAATCGGACATTATGACAGCTATGTTTACGCGATTTCCCAAAATTTTACCAAACCAATTCAACCACCAATCAATCCCAATTCACAACCCAATCAAAACTCCATCCATACCATACTACAACAGCCCCAACAAATCAATATTACCAATTCATACTTATTTCTCAATTATGAACTAAGAGTTTACTTAAGTTCATTGACTAATAACCAAGATTTTCAACTCCAAAAATATCACAAAATCAACCAATCTCTAAACACACAATAATCATGCCTCTCACCAACTAAACTACTCATAACAAGCTTTAAACATGATTACACACCCATTACACTAACCCATCATCTAAACATTAGGAAATCTAAACAACAAAACCTAAAACTAAGATCATGAAGAGTTATACCTTCCGTGAAGCTTTTAATCCATGAAAGATCCTTGGAATGCCCATGGAAGCCTTAATCTAACCTCCTACAAGCTTGATCTTTCAAAGAAATCAAGAACACAAAAATTAATTTCAAGAAGTACTATTCACCATCTTCTTCCTTGATTTATAAAAAAAGATTGGCTTGGAATTAGAAGCTTAAACTTATAGGAAGTATGTAACTATCCATGGGGAAGCTTAGATAAATACCTTGCCAAATAGTAAGTGGTGGAGCTTGGATCTTCATTTTATATAAAAGAAGCCGAGAGCTTCATGAAGAAAAAGGAGGATTTTGTGTTTTTTGATGAAAATGAAATGTTTTGGCTTGGTTGGTTGCTTTTGATTTGTTTTAGGTTAATTACCTAATTAACCTTAATTTTGTGTGGTTATCATTCAACCACACTTCCTCCTTCCCTATGCCATGCTTGCATCACCTTATTGTGTCATCATCTCTTACTTGCCCTCTTCTCATTGGTTGGATGACCTCATCATCCCTAACCTCCTTAATTAACTCCTAATTGTTTGCCTAATGACCACTGATCTGTTATACGGTTCGCTTAACTTTCGTTTTCATTTATCGTTTGAGGGATCATACCCGGGATCTTATTACTTAGGTTCCCTTTACCTTTCTCAATACATTATATTCCTTTTTATGATCCTCTCTTATAATCGTTTAATTTAAATCCTTCTTATCCTGTTACCTTATACTCAATTCTTTCCGTATCTAGTGGATTTCCGGGAAAAATCAAAGTGTTCGGAATTAGATTCTGACGATCTTTACATACACTTATATACCATATAGAGTACTAATAAAATCTCAGAATATCCATAACAGAACCCCTACATAGTGTGGCATGAAAAGTTTTCTCATTCAGCAAAAACACTATTCATAAGGGTTTCAAAAATTTCCAAAAATTGGGGTTATTACAGAGTCCCCTCCTTAAAAGGATTCCATCCCGGAATCAGATAGAAAATTAACAGGGATACTCTCTTAGCATTGCACTTTCTAGCTTTCGAGTAAATTTTCCCACATTGTGGTCCTACCACCAAACTCTGCCTAGTTTGATAACCCTTCTCCTAAGCACTTGTTCCTTTTCACTCTATAACCCTTCCTGGTTGCTCCATATAGGTTACGTCGGGTTGCATGTCTATGCGCTCATATGCCCCTATTTATCTGGCATCCGAATTACACTTCCTTAACATTGATACGTGGAACACGTTATGAACTTGCTACAGGTTCGGGGGTAGGGCTAGCTCGTATGCTAACTTCCCAATATGTTTTAGTATATCCAAGGGTCCGACAAATTGTGGACTTAGCTTTCCTTTCTTTCCGAATCTCCTCTATCCTTTCCAAGGGTTTCCAAGGGAATACCTTTAAAAACACTAGGTCCCCTACTTCCTATTCTTTTTCCTTTCGTGTCAAATCAACATACTTCTTATGTCCATCTTGGGCTACTACCATCCATCCTCTGATTAGATCTATTATATCCTTGGTCCTTTGGACTACTGCGGGTCAAAGCATCTTGCGCTCTACAACTTCATCCTAACATAAGGGAGATCGACATTGTCTTCCCTCAAGGATCTCATAAGGCGACATCTCGATAATGACATATGATCTATTGTCGTAAGAAAACTCAATCCGTGTTAAGTGATCATTCCAATTTCTTTCAAGTCTATTGCACAGACTCTTATTATAGCTTTTAGCATTAGAGCTTTTGCTTCTCAATACCCATTCTTTTCCAGTTCGTAATCGCTACTACCTTCCGTTCCTAATATTATACTGGTTATACTTTTGCTCGTTAGCGTTCTATAACCTTTTAATAACCACGTTAACCTTAGTATCACGAATGTGTTTCCATTCCGAATACTACCACAACTTTACTACTCCTTTTTCAGCTGTTTCTATTTTTGAAAGCTTGATCCATCATATAGAAGTAAAAGAATTCATTGAGAGATCACTATGATCATGAACACTTGTTACATTGCATAGTTAGTACAGAAGGTGGCCAGCCTTTAGTACTTGACAAGCAATTAAACAATAGCTGGTATCCTACTCGGCTTCTATCACACAGATATGTAGTCATTCGGCAATACATCCCCTTCTGGAAGGGTTGTTCTTCTCAGTTTATATGAAATGAAAAGAAGAGAAAAGAACGAATTGAAGATAATTGTATACATAAAAAAATATACTGCCACAAAATATCTGGCTTGGAACCTACCTCTGAACTATAGAGGTTTGTCATAGGAGAACAAAACATATGTGTATATATCAACATCAAGTATTATAGCATCGTATTTCACATGCCTAAATATTTTCGCTATTCCGTCCATCATTCTATGGACCATGCTCTTCCTCGAGCTTATACACAATCACCTTTGAAACTCCCTCGATATTGAAAATCGAAGCTGGGATCTCATTCTAGACATCATCGTTACTAGAATTCTATGCTTGCACCGCAACCTTCCTCATATAGTAATACGACTCTCTATTCATAAGAGGGAATAAATATTCAATAGGTAGATACTCTACTTAATTAGTCTATCAATGATAACTTATACACTACCACGACCCGATTAGTGGTACTCAATCTCAACATCCATTCCAATACAACTCTCACGGTTGTAATCAGCTCATTACTCGCAGAATCATTACTGCATTACTATGGTCCACTACTGACCTACTATCGTCATTCACATTCCATGAAATCTTAATATCTAACCATACGGAGTCCATACATGTCGTATCAAATCCTTCTAAGGAGGTAACATAATCACCATTCATGATTCATGAAGAACACTCCTGATTCTGACATACATACATGACATGAAGCAGATAAAATTGCAGAAGAGTTTCGCTCAAAGCAACGATAGCAGGTTAATACCATTCTTAATCATATGCCTTCAATAGAAGACTTAACTCAAAGGTTTGTTTGGTCTTTTTTGGAATATGGTCCTGGCTTATTCTCAAGATAGTACCTTCTAAGATAGATAGCCCGCTCATGGCGATTACACAAATTAAACCTTTACCAAACTACTATTATGGTTGGGTATTGCACAGTCATCAGAAGGAATGTCAATCTTCCAAACCATAATACAACCTTCACAGCTTTAACCATCATCACTGTATTCCTTTGGCACAAGCGCCTATAATTATCCTCTTACCTTTAAAGTGTTGGCCACCTCTTTGGCCTTTCCTGATAGTAAAATTTCCTTACAGTCAATGTCATTTTAACCACCTCCAAATAAATTTTCTACCTCATTTCAATCACAGCTTATGTGAAGATGTTTTCCTTAAAATCTGATGAGTAAAAAAAAATATCACCATTTTTCCGTAAGTTATTACCTCAGTCTTTAGAGGTTAATCACTGTCGCGACTGACTCTCGATCGTACTTAGATCATATTTTGTCTTAGGTCCTAATTGCCCTGAACAATTTCGACCTTTACTGGTTCGATCCATACTTTCTCGTGGTTTAACACGTGCCCCACTTGGCATCATTATAATTACGTCATATTTCCTTTATTAACATTTTTATTCTTGAGAATTTCGAATATTTCCTTTCTCCTTGTAAAACCTCTAAGGTTATCCTTGAATCATTCCTCCTGTATTCCCTAGATACAGGGCATATCAAGATACCATTTATTAATACCAGAATCATTGTCTATATACTTCTGAAAAATTTCTCCACTGATTCTTAAAGGTTGTTATTACCTTAATCCTTTCCAATTCATACTGTCAAAACTCATACTATCCCTATTAAGGGTGAAATGCCAACCTTTATGCATTCCCCTAAGATTCATTTTAAGTTACCGATGTTCTATCCTTAATTCCACCTTTAAAAAGGTACATGCATCCTTCCATGGATAAATCAAGTCATATATCCCTGATAAGGGGGTCTTATTCAATCATTCCCACCTCGATAGTATATTTCTAATTTCACAATAACATCTGTATTAAAAAGGGGGTCAATCAATATGGCCTCCAAAAGATAACAACGGTTATCCGCTAGTCTTTCCTAGTTTGGTAACGATAACAAGGATGTTCTAGAAGATATTGGTCGTGTTCAACGTGATCCTCTTCTTAATAATTCCTTATTTACTTTTGTTGTTTATCTCAACAGTCACCTCAATGTTGGGATATCTTTCATACCTGGCGTCTCCCTTTCTGGGTATCAAGCCACCGGTCTTACACTTCACATCCTTGAAGGTCATTTCCTTCATCCAATTTTCCTAATTTCTTACTTCCTTGTCTCCTCAGTCTATCCGCGTCTCATTATTTATCCTTCGAACTATCTCAAGGTTTCCTCGAATCCTCCCAACTTAAAGGGGGTACAATATATGTATATCTTATGCCTTCAACCATCAATTTTAACTCATGGTGGATCATCATCATCCTGACGATTACATACTTTTCTATTTCTATTGCTATGAGTCTTTAGGGTTTCCTCATACCCAACTCCCTTATCATTCCTCAAACTCTATTGCCTTTATATTCCTTTCCACTTCAGTTTCTTTTTATTTTCCTTTCTCTTATCATTATTTCACAAACCAATCACAATATAAGCATTGATTTCAAACATCCCGTCATTCTGGATTCGTGTCCTCAGAACGAATCTTGACAACTTTTACAACTTAGATTCATAATTCATCATACTCGTCCGCCTTTGTTCTGGCTCTAAAGCTTTTACACTATCTTCATAACCTTGGGAAGTACTTTCCTGTAAACAATTGACTGAACTTAAATCAGTTTATTATAATCTCTTGCTCCGTGCCTTCCTTGGCCTTTCACCAGCGGGTGGCCTCTCTCTTAGGAGGGTAAGTGACAAAATAGTATTTTGTGATTCGTCAATCATTTAGAATCTCAAATGATTCCTGTATTTCCTTTAGCCAGGCTCTTGCCTCGACTGGGTCAGCTTGTTCCTTGGAACTCTAAGGGCTTAGCGACTTAAAGGTCCTGAAAGAATTTCTCACCGCATTGTTTCCTCAGGGTGGTGGTTGGGGATAATAGTCTAAGTTTTGTCTAGAAAGTTCCATAAATTTTCGTATAGGAGTACCGTCTCGGGTCTCCTTTCCTTACTCGACTTCTGTTTCCTTAGTATGAACATTCCCTCCTCCTCCCCATAATCGGGGTCCTCCTACATATTTTAAATCCTCATTTTCCACTTCATCATGTTATGGTTTCCTTCGATCTTGATGGCGACCTCCCTGACTATCCTGTTCAGGGTTTGCTCTAAATCTTATTCCTCAAACTAGCTGTCATCTAAGATCTCATCTTTAAGCTCTTGAACATTTGGAACCCAAATTCTGTAGGAATACCTCATTATTCCCTTATCATCTTTCTCGGTATTAATCTCTTATCTATTTGTTGGCTTTCTGCCTTCATTCATCACTTTTTCTTGGCACCATATGATCCTTTTCGATAATTCGGGCTGTATTGCAATCTCAAACAGCTTTTCGGTACCGGCTCCGGTTACCTTCACTTCTATTTCCATTTTCTCAAAACCTCTTATCAACTCTCCTAAAGACATTTTCATCTTGAGTCTCTCTTTTATACTAAGGGCATTAGCTGTCACACCCCCAACTTAAATAGCGAAATAAATATAGCTATTACATCATTTTAATGAAGGATACACAACCAATCCAAGATCTTACAGTTTAGGGTTTGGAACAGCCCATCACTACCAGCTATTACATCTGATTACAAATACCGAATCCTCACAGCTATTATTACTTATTCTACCTGAGCTCGAACATAAGCATCAGCATCACAGGTCTTACGGGCAGTCTGCTTGAATCTAACCATAGCTGCTAGCTGTAATATCAGGGTAAAGCAAGAAGTGAGCCAAAAGCTCAACAAGTGCTAACAGTACAACGCAAAACATAAATCGAGATATACCTTTAGGAATGACAATGGAAAGACATAATCTATGATAACGAGAGATAAAACTTATGTGAGTTGGCATCATTTTGCTTGCATCAAAACAATTTTAAAATCATTCTTAATCAAAATCATTTTATGACGCTACGGATTACAGCCGGTGATCAGCCGCGAAGTAATCCCGAACCTCGCTGGGTTCTAAAACATTATTGGGAATCCCTAGGCAACTTTTAAGCCTAATATAAGTGTGGAAAGGACTCGCGTCTCAGTCCAGATCTACCATTCAAAGAAAACATTTATCCCCCTTTGGGACTGAAAAATCCACATTTTAATCATTTTAAAAACTGATGCCGATTTATGACAAAATCTCTTTCGACTGTAATCATTTTTATCAAGGGATTATAGATCAACTTGAAACACTGGAAATATGACACTAAATCTCAGGGCCATGATCCACTAGACTTTACTATATTAGGGTAATTGAGAGGTTTCCATAAACAAGAACTTTGACAAGGAAATTGAGCAAGGCTATTGGATAATATGAAAGAGTAATGCCAAACTAGGCTTAAAGCAATGGTTGTAGACAAGGTATAGGTATTAGAACATCAAGAAGATAAGCATCACTGGTTCCAATAGGATAGAGGTGTTAAAATATAAAGAAAGTGATCATCAGCTCAAGATATAACAGGGTATCAAGCTTTAGGGTAAGGATAGGGTTATTAAACAATCATGAATGAATTTAAGAAATGATTGGCTTTTAGGTATCAAGATAAAGTTTCTATCAAGGTTATTTCAAGAGTTGAATCAAAGCATCAGGGTGCAATATCAAGATTTCTCAGGGATCAATAGCATGATAATCAAAAGGATCAATAAAGTATTATAACAAATCTCTATTTTATCATGGCATTAAACTATCATGAAAGACTTTTGAACTACTTGCAATACGTACTCGAGGGTTCATGGCATCTCTATGTAACTCAAAGATAAACAAAAGATACGCTTGATTTAAATATATCAAAATGACTCAGGATAATTGCATTGATATATATGAACTGTTTACAGTAAATACGAAGGTCAAGTTGAATCACTTGCCTTGAGATAGACTGGTCTGGTCTGACTGGTAGGAGCAACAACTGGAGCTTCACTCGACTTTTATGGCAAGTTTTCCCTCGTCTCGAGATCCTACATAAATAATAATAATCCTCATTATAATATATTCTTACCATCTTAACCTATTTACAACCCGAAATTAAACATGGATGGCACTTAGGCCTATACGCACTTAATTCATATCCACCATTATATTTTCAAATGTACACACGTAGCCACATAATCACATATCGTATATTAATACCAAATAACATCATATACACCATAATGCCACACTAGGCTTGGATGATCTCGACTCAACACTTAAGTCACTTGGTCGCTAACTAAACAAAGTCTTCAAATTTGGGCTTCCTAACTCAATGTGCCTTTCCTAAATTATCCAAAACCTATTGACCCTCACTTGTGCCTTTTGCTCTACTGACCTTATACTATCTTACAACTATGGTGGTCGACCTAATACTCACTTCTAAGTGTTCTAAAGCTATGTGATAAGTGAAAGTGCTCACTGGTGCAAATTTCAGAATGGTAACTAAGGTTTCTTGAGTGCATTAGACACTCTTAAACTACAAGTTTTTCTTCAAAATTTTTACACAAGACTCTCCTGACCTAAGGGCATCTCACAAGCTTGATGTGGCTCAAAGGCCTGGCTTGGGCCTTCTTGGGCCTAAGCTAAAAGTCCAAGGTTCCCCTGTTTTTCTGGGCAGAAAATGCCCTGACTTGAATTATCTTGTGACACATGGTTCTCGCTCATATCCTATGAACTATGGTTGGAAAAACTTCTCTGACATACCCTCTAACTAAGGCCCAATTGGGCCTAATGAGGGCCTACCCATGACATGGCCAAATCTCCCTATTTCTAAGTTGCAACAAAACTGTCCCCTGCTGGACAGATTTTGCTATTCTACTTGTGCACCTAACCAAATGACATGCAAACCTCCAACCAACTCCTAAAACCTATTATATACTCCCCATACTAACTTCTGGTAGCTTGGGCCTCAAAGTGCACATCAATGACATGGTCAAAACTCACTCTAAACCTCAGGGTACTAAACTGATTTTTCTGCAGAAACTATAACTCTCATTTTTCCAAGGCTTTGACTTGACAAACCTATCTAACAACAACTCAAAACTTAAACAAAGACTTATACATGGTATTCTACTGAACTAACTCCCTTTTTCTCAAAATAACCTTGGTGAGATCATCCTTACCTAAGGTGCAACTATGGCAAAACAAAAGAGACTACTCTTTACAAATCACAAACCTTTATGCTCTTGAAGCAACAAGATATATATATTTTTTTAATAGATAACCACGAATTATTACCATGCAATAAGAAGTATAAATCAATATTAATACATTATTCCTACTGAAATTAAGGCTCACTAACAACATGAATCTAAATGATCAAAACTTCCAAAAAAAATCAAAAGTGATTTACATGCATGCATGCTTTCGGATCTTTCAAGCCAAAACAACATGATTTCCAAACAAATTTTTATCATAATTCAACATGCAAGCCTAACATGGATTACAACTAAATGATCAACTAGCATGCAAAAGGGTTTTATCAAGCTTTTACTATAAAATTCACGTTATCATCACAAAATACACAAAAATGTAACAAGGCAACAAAACACCATCCATTCGGCTCCTATCAAGTCATGGCCGAATGGATTAGGGTAAGAAAAACATTTCATAAGTGTAACACTCTTATTTCTAGCCATTCTTGACCCTATGATACTATATCTCATGGTGAAAGCCTTAGATTCACAAGAATCAAGGAGGTTCACTTTGAGTTTAACAAAAACATCACCATGCAAGGTCAAAACATAGGTTTTTCACTCTAAACTTTTGAAATATATATAAGAATAACATATAGGGAGTAAAATTACTTGGATATAAGATGATTGTTTGAGTGAGAGTTGGAGAAAGAAGGGGATGGGGCTCGGTTTTGGTGGTTGCCGAGAGGGGAGGGGAAAAACCGAGAGGTGAGGGAGGAGGGAGGGAGAAGAGAGTGAAGTGGTGTGGTGAAGTGAGGTGATGATCACTTCTTGGACTTGTTTTTATGCATTGATTTGACTATAATATGAGTGGGTTTGAGATTTTACAAGAGTAACCCTCCAATATAGTTAGGTAGATTTGCATGCAAGGGTAAAGGGGTAAATTGGTTAGCAAAATGTGAGTTAGTGGGGTTGAGAATGTCTTCTTTGCCCTTTGATTAAATAGAAGAGAGTTTGCATGCAAGGTTATTCATGTAATTTGATAAATATGACAACTAAAATTTATAATGATTTATTTTTATAAAATAAAATACAAGTTCAAAAATTATAAAATTTATACCATAAATTAACTTGTATTTTTAGAGACTTCATAAAATCATTTTCAAAATTTGTGAACAAAATGCCTTTTAAAAGAAGATTTTTCCAAAGCTTAGAATATTCCTTATAAATCAAAAATAAAGAAATTAAATAAACTCTTGCTTTGAAAAATCATATACTACCCAAAGCAAATTTATAATGCAGAAATTTTCACTCACACAAACGTACAATCATTGAATATATTTTCATTTGACTTAATATTATACCAAATTCACAAATAATATTACATAAAATGCCGCTCGTAACATCCTCTCCCCCTTAAGGGATTCTGTCCCCAGAATCTAAGAGAACAGATGAGGATACCGGGAACGCATATCAGACTCTAACTCCCAAGTCGACTCTTCGACCTTAGGGTTCCTCCAAAGTACTTTTACTAACTTTACTGACTTATTTCTAAGACTCTTTACTTGCCAGTCGAGTATTTTAACCGGTTGCTCCACAAATGACAGGTCTGCCTGAATTTCTACGGGTTCATATTCTATCACATGGCTAGTGTCAGGATTATATTTCTTAAGTAACGACACATGGAACACATTATGCACATACCGATACTGAGGTGGTAAGGCCAACTCGTAGGCCACCTTTCCTACTTGACTCAAAATCGCAAAAGGACCTATGTATCTAGGTGCTAACTTTCCTTTCTTGCCATATCTCATCAACCCTTTCCTAGGTGACACCTTTAGCAACACAGCTTCGCCAATTTGGAATTGAACATCCTTACGCGCTGGATCCGCATACTTCCTCTGTCTATCTTGAGCAGCAAGCAACCTTTTCTGAATTAACTTGACTGAGTCATGCAACTGTTGTACCAACTCTGAGCCGAGAATTCTTCCTTCTCCTACTTCATCCCAACTTGTTGGTGATCTACATTTTCGCCCGTACAAAGCTTCATATGGTGGCATGCCGATACTGGAATGATAGCTGTTGTTATATGAGAATTCAATCAATGGCAGGTGGTCGTCCCAACTTCCTGCAAAATCGATTGCACAACTGCGCAACATGTCTTCGATTGTTTGAATCGTCCTTTCGCTCTGACCATCAGTCTGCGGGTGATACGCCGTGCTCATATTCAACTTCGTGCCAAGACATTCCTGGAATTGCTTCCAGAATCTCGAGTTAAATCAGGGATCTCTGTCTGAAACTATTGATACGGGTACTCCATGCCTTAATACGATTTCGTGCACATACAGATGAACCAACTTGTCCAGTGACGACTTCTCATTTATTGGAAGGAAATGCGCCGACTTCGTAAGACGATCAATTATAACCCATATTGCGTCATGTCCGGATTTTGTTCGCGGTAGTCCTACTATAAAGTCCATAGCGATATTTTCCCATTTCCATTCTGGAATCTTCAGGGGCTGAATTAATCCGCTTGGTCGTTGATGTTCTGCCTTTACTCTCTGACAAGTATAGCACTTCGCAACCCATTCTGCCACGTCTCGCTTCATATTTGGCCACCAAAAGTTCTTCTTTAAGTCTTGATACATCTTGGTGCTTCCCGGGTGGATTGAAAATTTCGAATGGTAGGCTTCACGGAGGATCTTATTCTTTAATTCAGGTACATGAGGAATCCATATTCTGGATGAAAACCTTAGTATTCCTTGCTCATCCCTTTTAGTATTAATCTCTTCTCCAGATAACTGATTTTTCTCTTTTTCCATTACTTCCTCTTGACACTTCTTTATCTTTTCCATTAGTGTTGGCTGAAAGGTAATTGCACGACAAACTTCTTTGACTTTCCCATAAGCACAAAGTTCCAATTCCAATTTTCCGATTTCTTCAGATAACTCTTTTGATGTTATCATCATATTCAATCTCTCCTTCCGACTCAGCGCATCGGCCACTACGTTCGCCTTTCCAGGATGGTAATTTATCGAACAGTCATAGTCCTTGATCAATTCCAGCCATCTCCTCTGCCTCATATTGAGCTCTTTCTGAGTAAAAATGTACTTTAAACTCTTGTGATCCGTGTAGATTTCACACTTCTCTCCATAGAGATAGTGTCTCCAAATCTTGAGTGCGAACACTATGGCGGCTAGTTCCAAGTCATGCGTCGGATACTTTAACTCGTGCGGCTTCAACTGTCTTGACGCATATGCTATTACCTTACTGTGTTGCATCAACACACAACCCAAACCCTTATGTGAAGCGTCGCTGAATATTACAAAATTCCCTTGATCATCTGGAAGTACCAACACCGGAGCTGTTACCAACTTCTGTTTTAACTCTTGAAAGCTATTTTCACATTCTGCACTCCATTCAAACTTTTGATTCTTTCTGGTTAACTTGGTCAATGGCGTGGCGATCTTCGAGAAATCCTTGACGAATCTTCTATAGTATCCGGCCAATCCTAGAAAACTTCGCACTTCCGTAGGAGTCTTTGGCCTCTCCCAACTCATAACTGCCTCAATCTTCGCCGGATCCACTTTAACTCCCTCATTTCCAATAACATGCCCCAAAAATTGAACTTCCTTTAACCAAAACTCACATTTGGTAAACTTGGCATACAACTTCTCTTGTCGGAGTATCTCCAATGCTATCCAGAGGTGCTGCTTATGTTCTTCTTCCGACTTAGAATAAATAAGGATGTCATCAATAAATACCACGACAAATTTATCCAAATACTTCGTAAATACTCGATTCATCAGATCCATAAATGCGGCCGGAGCGTTGGTCAATCCAAACGGCATTACTAGGAATTCATAATGCCCATATCTGGTCCTAAATGCGGTCTTGGGAATATCTTCTTCCTTGATCTTTAATTGATGGTATCCCGATCTTAAATCAATCTTCGAAAAGCATTTTGCTCCCTTTAACTGATCAAAAAGGTCATCTATCCTTGGTAGCGGGTAGCGGTTCTTGATCGTTACTTTATTCAACTCCCGGTAATCTATGCATAGACGCATACTCCCATCTTTCTTCTTCACAAAGAGAACAGGTGCTCCCCATGGCGACGTACTTGGTCGTATCACTCCCTTATCCAATAATTCTTGTAGCTGGCTCACCAACTCTTTCATTTCTGCTGGTGCCATCCTATACGGAGCCTTTGAAACTGGTTCCGTGCCTGGAGCAAGGTTGATCTCGAACTCAATTTGTCGATCTGGTGGTAAGCCTGGTAGTTCGTCGGGAAACACATCGGGGAACTCATTAACTACAGGAATATCTTCCATGCTGGGGCTGCCTCTCTCTGAATCCACTACATATGCTAGGAACGACTCACAACCTTTTCTAAGTAACTTCTTAGCCTGAATAATTGTAAGAAATAGTTGCTCTTGCCTCTGCCCCTTAAATACTACCTTATCTCCACTCTTCGTCTTTAAATACACTCTCTTGGTCTTACAATTTATCTGAGCGCTATTCTCTCCTAACCAATCCATTCCTAAAATTATATCAAACTCTCCCAGCTTGAAGAGTATCAAGTCGGCTGAGAACTTATATCCCGAAATATCAATCTCACATTTTGGACAAAATTGATTCACAGGAATCTTCTCTTGGTTCGCAATTACCACATTTACTACCTCACTCATAACCGTTTTATCACATTGGAGCTTATCAACAAAAGATTCTGATATGAAAGATCTTGTTGCTCCCGAATCAATCAATACTTTAGCTTTGACATTATTGAATAAAAGTGTACCTGGTATCACCTCAGACTTCTGAACAGCATCTTTCATCTTTAGATCAAATGTCCTTGCTGTTGCTTGCGGGGTTGGTGCGGGTGGTGGAGGTAATGCCAATACCTCAGCTGGCATGCTTGCACTGGTACTTGCCACGTTCATCAGAGCTCTGACTGGTCCTGTTGCCTTACACTCCCTAGCCATGTGTCCAGTCTTCCCACACTTGTAACACGTAACTCCTGGCTTCGGCATCTTGCACTCGTTTGCCAAATGTCCCTTCTGATTGCACCTATAACAGGTCATACTCAGCTTATTGCATACTCCAGGGTGCCTTCTTCCACAGTGCTTGCATTCTGGCCTCTGGAACCTGTTTTCTCCAACTTGCCCTTGGCTTGCCTGATTGTTCCCTTTTGATTCTTGCCTTTTGCCCAAATTTCCCTTCCTTTGAAAATTTCCGCCCTTCTGGAAACCAATCCTCTTTATATTCCGATCTTGCGAACTTCCAGCTTCAGACTTTTCTCCATAAAATGGAACCTTCCTCTTCTTGTTATCCCTCTCTTTCCTTGACTGCATCCCATTATTCTCAATCAGAGCAGCTTTCTGTACTACTCCCGCATAAGTTTCAAGCTCAAACATAGCCACCCTATCTCTGATCCAAGGCTCCAATCCTTGCTGAAATTTCTTTGCTTTTTCTTCCTCAGTGCTAGTATACTTTGTCACAAACCTTGACAACTCAGTGAACTTCTTCTCATATTCCAGTACAGTCATGTTCCCTTGCTTTAACTCAAGAAATTTTAGCTCCATCTGATTCTGCATGTACTTAGGGTAATACTTGTCCAGAAATAACTTCTTAAATCTCTCCCAAGAAACCTGCTGAGTGACTTCCATAGCTTTTACTGTTTCCCACCAATAGATGACTTCTCCCTTCAAGAAGTAAGTGGCATACGGCGTCTTCTGATCGTCTCCTAACTGTACCAACTCAAAAGCCCTTTCCATCTCCTTGATCCATGTGTTTGCTATCACTGGATCAGTGGTATCATGAAATACAGGTGGATTCACATTCTGAAAAGCTTTGAAAGTGACAATTTGTCTAGGTGGTACTGGTGGTTCAGGTGGTTGGTGTGGCTCACGGTTATCTTGGTTTTCAATTCGTTGTTGAAAAGTTAGTTGTTGTTGAGCTATAGCATTGGTTTGCTGTTGCAAGGTTTCCAGTAGTCGAAGAATGTTTAGGTCTGTGGTGAAGGTGGTTGTTGGGTTCTTCTTTTTGGGAGGCATGATCCTGAAATAAGAGTTGTGTCATAACATATATGAATGATAAAATGATTCGAGGGTATCGCATGGCATTCTCATTGACATATGGGGTCAAGTTTCCAAATTAAGCAGATATGATGATAAAAACATAAAATAACAGTTGAGAGCAAATGGAACAATAGCACATAATTATTGAAATTTTTAAAGGTCACAGTACATAGGATTGGGACATAGTCTGATTCTAGGAATAACAGGCTTATTTAAAGGAAAGACGGAAACAACTGGGGATTCCATAGAGTCTGATAGTACAACAACATGAAAGGTAAATGGAAAGAACTAAGGCTCCACTCCATCTGAACGGGGCTTGGTAGTCTTTTCCTCTCGAAGCGTCTTCACAATGCTCTGGAGCTCATCCGCCACCATCTGAATGACATACTGGCTAGTACGGTCCCGGTGTGCTGGCATCTCCTCAAGCTTAGTGTTGACGTACTGAACCAAGGTCTCAAGTCTCGTAATCATCTGCTCCTTGGGCTTCCCTTCGTAGTTTCGACTGTCCGGATACACGTTCTTCAGTCGGTCTATCAGTCGGTCGTACTTGCCCTGAAGCATGTGGAACTCGCGCCTCAACTCAGCATACACGGAGAAAGCAATAGTGTCGTCCGACCCAGAGGATGACGAGGAATGCGCCCTTTGCTGACAACCAATAAGAGGAGTATTAATAATAATTTACTTAACCTACTCTCTCGCATAATATCTATAACCTACACACAAATCCTATAACCTATTTGGGCTGTCCAGGGACTCTAAACCGTAGCTCTGATACCAAAACCTGTCACACCCCCAACTTAAATAGCGAAATAAATATAGCTATTATATCATTTTAATGAAGGATACACAACCAATCCAAGATCTTACAGTTTAGGGTTTGGAACAGCCCATCACTACCAGCTATTACATCTGATTACAAATACCGAATCCTCACAGCTATTATTACTTATTCTACCTGAGCTCGAACATAAGCATCAGCATCACAGGTCTTACGGGCAGTCTGCTTGAATCTAACCATAGCTGCTAGCTGTAATATCAGGGTAAAGCAAGAAGTGAGCCAAAAGCTCAACAAGTGCTAACAGTACAACGCAAAACATAAATCGAGATATACCTTTAGGAATGATAATGGAAAGACATAATCAATGATAACGAGAGATAAAACTTATGTGAGTTGGCATCATTTTGCTTGCATCAAAACAATTTTAAAATCATTCTTAATCAAAATCATTTTATGACGCTACGGATTACAGCCGGTGATCAGCCGCGAAGTAATCCCGAACCTCGCTGGGTTCTAAAACATTATTGGGAATCCCTAGGCAACTTTTAAGCCTAATATAAGTGTGGAAAGGACTCGCGTCTCAGTCCAGATCCACCATTCAAAGAAAACATTTATCCCCCTTTGGGACTGAAAAATCCACATTTTAATCATTTTAAAAACTGATGCCGATTTATGACAAAATCTCTTTCGACTGTAATCATTTTTATCAAGGGATTATAGATCAACTTGAAACACTGGAAATATGACACTAAATCTCAGGGCCATGATCCACTAGACTTTACTATATTAGGGTAATTGAGAGGTTTCCATAAATAAGAACTTTGACAAGGAAATTGAGCAAGGCTATTGGATAATATGAAAGAGTAATGCCAAACTAGGCTTAAAGCAATGGTTGTAGACAAGGTATAGGTATTAGAACATCAAGAAGATAAGCATCACTGGTTCCAATAGGATAGAGGTGTTAAAATATAAAGAAAGTGATCATCAGCTCAAGATATAACAGGGTATCAAGCTTTAAGGTAAGGATAGGGTTATCAAACAATCATGAATGAATTTAAGAAATGATTGGCTTTTAGGTATCAAGATAAAGTTTCTATCGAGGTTATTTCAAGAGTTGAATCAAAGCATCAGGGTGCAATATCAAGATTTCTCAGGGATCAATAGCATGATAATCAAAAGGATCAATAAAGTATTATAACAAATCTCTATTTTATCATGGCATTAAACTATCATGAAAGACTTTTGAACTACTTGCAATACGTACTCGAGGGTTCATGGCATCTCTATGTAACTCAAAGATAAACAAAAGATATGCTTGATTTAAATATATCAAAATGACTCAGGATAATTGCATCGATATATATGAACTGTTTACAGTAAATACGAAGGTCAAGTTGAATCACTTGCCTTGAGATAGACTGGTCTGGTCTGACTGGTAGGAGCAACAACTGGAGCTTCACTCGACTTTTATGGCAAGTTTTCCCTCGTCTCGAGATCCTACATAAATAATAATAATCCTCATTATAATATATTCTTACCATCTTAACCTATTTACAACCCGAAATTAAACATGGATGGCACTTAGGCCTATACGCACTTAATTCATATCCACCATTATATTTTCAAATGTACACACGTAGCCACATAATCACATATCGTATATTAATACCAAATAACATCATATACACCATAATGCCACACTAGGCTTGGATGATCTCGACTCACCACTTAAGTCACTTGGTCGCTAACTAAACAAAGTCTTCAAATTTGGGCTTCCTAACTCAATGTGCCTTTCCTAAATTATCCAAAACCTATTGACCCTCACTTGTGCCTTTTGCTCTACTGACCTTATACTATCTTACAACTATGGTGGTCGACCTAATACTCACTTCTAAGTGTTCTAAAGCTATGTGATAAGTGAAAGTGCTCACTGGTGCAAATTTCAGAATGGTAACTAAGGTTTCTTGAGTGTATTAGACACTCTTAAACTACAAGTTTTTCTTCAAAATTTTTACACAAGACTCTCCTGACCTAAGGGCATCTCACAAGCTTAATGTGGCTCAAAGGCCTGGCTTGGGCCTTCTTGGGCCTAAGCTAAAAGTCCAAGGTTCCCCTGTTTTTCTGGGCAGAAAATGCCCTGACTTGAATTATCTTGTGACACATGGTTCTAGCTCATATCCTATGAACTATGGTTGAAAAAACTTCTCTGACATACCCTCTAACTAAGGCCCAATTGGGCCTAATGAGGGCCTACCCATGACATGGCCAAATCTCCCTATTTCTAAGTTGCAACAAAACTGCCCTCTGCTGGACAGATTTTGCTATTCTACTTGTGCACCTAACCAAATGACATGCAAACCTCCAACCAACTCCTAAAACCTATTATATACTCCCCATACTAACTTCTGGTAGCTTGGGCCTCAAAGTGCACATCAATGACATGGTCAAAACTCACTCTAAACCTCAGGGTACTAAACTGATTTTTCTGCAGAAACTATAACTCTCATTTTTCCAAGGCTTTGACTTGACAAACCTATCTAACAACAACTCAAAACTTAAACAAAGACTTATACATGGTATTCTACTGAACTAACTCCCTTTTTCTCAAAATAACCTTGGTGAGATCATCCTTACCTAAGGTGCAACTATGGCAAAACAAAAGAGACTACTCTTTACAAATCACAAACCTTTATGCTCTTGAAGCAACAAGATATATATATTTTTTTAATAGATAACCACGAATTATTACCATGCAATAAGAAGTATAAATCAATATTAATACATTATTCCTACTGAAATTAAGGCTCACTAACAACATGAATCTAAATGATCAAAACTTCCAAAAAAAATCAAAAGTGATTTACATGCATGCATGCTTTCGGATCTTTCAAGCCAAAACAACATGATTTCCAAACAAATTTTTATCATAATTCAACATGCAAGCCTAACATGGATTACAACTAAATGATCAACTAGCATGCAAAAGGGTTTTATCAAGCTTTTACTATAAAATTCACGTTATCATCACAAAATACACAAAAATGTAACAAGGCAACAAAACACCATCCATTCGGCTCCTATCAAGTCATGGCCGAATGGATTAGGGTAAGAACAACATTTCATAAGTGTAACACTCTTATGTCTAGCCATTCTTGACCCTATGATACTATATCTCATGGTGAAAGCCTTAGATTCACAAGAATCAAGGAGGTTCACTTTGAGTTTAACAAAAACATCACCATGCAAGGTCAAAACATAGGTTTTTCACTCTAAACTTTTGAAATATATATAAGAATAACATATAGGGAGTAAAATTACTTGGATATAAGATGATTGTTTGAGTGAGAGTTGGAGAAAGAAGGGGATGGGGCTCGGTTTTGGTGGTTGCCGAGAGGGGAGGGGAAAAACCGAGAGGTGAGGGAGGAGGGAGGGAGAAGAGAGTGAAGTGGTGTGGTGAAGTGAGGTGATGATCACTTCTTGGACTTGTTTTTATGCATTGATTTGACTATAATGTGAGCGGGTTTGAGATTTTACAAGAGTAACCCTCCAATATAGTTAGGTAGATTTGCATGCAGGGGTAAATTGGTTAGCAAAATGTGAGTTAGTGGGGTTGAGAATGTCTTCTTTGCCCTTTGATTAAATAGAAGAGAGTTTGCATGCAAGGTTATTCATGTAATTTGATAAATATGACAACTAAAATTTATAATGATTTATTTTTATAAAATAAAATACAATTTCAAAAATTATAAAATTTATACCATAAATTAACTTGTATTTTTAGAGACTTCATAAAATCATTTTCAAAATTTGTGAACAAAATGCCTTTTAAAAGAAGATTTTTCCAAAGCTTAGAATATTCCTTATAAATCAAAAATAAAGAAATTAAATAAACTCTTGCTTTGAAAAATCATATACTACCCAAAGCAAATTTATAATGCAGAAATTTTCACTCACACAAACGTACAATCATTGAATATATTTTCATTTGACTTAATATTATACCAAATTCACAAATAATATTACATAAAATGCCGGTCGTAACATTAGCCACCATTTTGGCTTTCCCTGGATGATAAAGAATCTCATAATCATAATCCTTGATTAGCTCTAACCACCTCCTCTGGCGCATGTTGAGCTCATTCGGCGTGAAAATGAACTAGAGCACTTATGGCTTGGTAATTCTCGCACTTCTCTCCATACAAGTAGTGCCTCCAATCTTTAGGGAAAAACTATTGCCACGAGCCCAAGCT
Source organism: Apium graveolens (assembly GCF_009905375.1). Taxonomy (NCBI): domain Eukaryota; kingdom Viridiplantae; phylum Streptophyta; class Magnoliopsida; order Apiales; family Apiaceae; genus Apium; species Apium graveolens. The sequence continues at coordinate 301,322,872 of NC_133648.1, read as the reverse complement.
CATGGGTGGAGATATCAAATTTTATATTCCCTTAATTGTCTTGACGCATCCGCGATTACCTTGTTGTGCTGTATAAGAAGCACCCTAATTCCTTATGCGAAGCGTCACTACACATCACAAAATCTCCTTTTCCATCCGGCAACGCCAACATAGGTGTCGTCTCCAACCTTTGCTCCAGTTCTTGAAAGCTGTTCTCGCATTTCTCTGTCCATTCGAACTTCTCAGTCTTACGAGTAAGCCGCGTTAAAGGGGGCTACTATCTTTACAAACTTGAACGAACCTCCGGTAGTGATCGACCAATCCGACCTCTGGTAGTCGACCTAATCATGGTCATTAATTCATCAGTGGTCCTTTATTCATTCTTTTCAGGATCCTCCACGGGATCCTCCTTAGCAACAATCCCTTCTAGGATAACATCCTCAACCGTTACATCCTCAATATCAACATCATCCGGTCCTGCGTTAGGACACTCTATCGGATCCACAATCTGATCTCCAATAAGTAATAAAACATCATCGCGCTGTTGCTCCTCAGCCTCAGGGTTCGGAGTTCCCCTACCATATACGATAACGAACTACGCTTCTATCACGATATTTATAAGGGTTCCCATAAGGGTTTTAACTGTCAGTACTACGTTAGGTAGCCCGACTATGAACTTGGCAAGAGTTCTTATTATCTTAGTGAACTTATTATCTTAACGTCACATCATCTCTGAGGTTTATAACGCTTTGCTCTGATACCATTTCTGTAACACCCCCAAATCCGGGGTCGGGGATCCGGGTTGTCACGAGTTCCATTTCCTTTATTAACACCCAATCTTAATAAATAATCAACTACTCTGTACTGTGACCCCACAATAAACACACACACCACTAGTTATAGTCTCAGAGATGAATATCCAAAAACAATCACAAGTCGTTTTATTCCACAATTATATGCGAATACACCTTAAAAAGGTTTCTGAATAAATTTACATTTCTTTGCCATTATTACAATTCATAAATATACATAATCTGGTACATCAAAAGTTGAAAGCCTAGCCTATTGGTAGTTCCTACCTCAGCTACAGCGACATCAACGCCTATAGGAAACTGCGGAACGTTTCCTATCCGCTCGCGAATCGGGAGCTTGGTCCTGTTCATCTTTTCTATCTGTTGTTGTATGATGAAAGAAGAAAGCAAGGGTGAGCAGCAAGCCCACCAAAATAATATGTATAATGATTAACAATATATGAGTCTTCTCATAGTACTCATGAAAGTCTTGGTCAAAAGAAATGAACCAAGTTTGATATCTTAACACGATGAAGTCACAAAATATTCCGTATATATACATATATACTTTTCACAATCTTTGAAATCCTCTTATATGTATAATATACACAGAGTTCCAGTTTATAACTGTATAAAAATATCGTTGCAAGGTGATCTCATATATCTAACCTTGTCTCAACATTTTTCTGAAAATCTTTATTATACATAAGATAATCATTTAGTAGATATAAGTTTAAAAGATGAAGTTACAAGATACTCCAATATACTTATATCTTTTCCAAATACTACTTGAACTACCACCGTTCAAGTTATAATGAGCTTTCAACAGTTCATCACATAGATGAGACTACAAGACAAGATTTGAATAGATTAAATCTTTGAATATCATTATAAATAATGAAGTTACGAGATACTTCATTAAGTCCCGATATATATATACACCTATATATATACATACGTTTCCTGAAAACCTCTGTCATGTAAAGTATGAACAAAATTGCAATATCCAATAAATTTGGAAAGGAAAGAATTTTGGCATAAACCTGATATCTTGCTGATCAGGCAAAGATACCAATAAGTAACCTTTTCTACTAGTAGATGGACGAATTCCCCACTGGTCATTACCCTGGTCGCAATAGGACCTTATGTTGGACTGCCACTCAGCCACTTACGCATTTGATGGACTCCCACTGAGCCACTTACACTATCATGGACGCCCACTGAGCCCATGTTGCTTATGCTGACTCGATAGATGGACTTACTTCCCGAAAGTTGGGTAAGTAATCAATTCATTTACCAAAACAACAACCTCGTTGCGAATATAAAGTACACCACAGAGCCGGATCCCTCAGATTTTGAGCGAGTATTTAAATCCCCTTTAAAAGGAAGATCTTAAATATAAAAATGAGTTTTGGGATCCGCTCTAACTTTTAAAAATCATTTTGAAGACTCGAAAACACTTTAAAGAGTGTTTGGAGTAATGCTGATTTAATGAAGTAAATCAGTCCCAATATATTTAGAAAATATCTGAATATTATTATTTAAATAATATTCCCATAAAGAATAATCTTTATACAAATAATTGAAGTAGAAGTTGTAAGACTTATACTTGAAATGAGTATTAAATAACTACAGATATACTTATACGAAAGTACTATCTTTATTTGAATAATCAAAAATAAGTTTGATTATCGACACCTTATTCTTTAATAAAATAAAGAATATAACTCAGCAATAATCGGAGTCATAGATCCTCAAATGAATATTCAAATAATATTCATTAATTAATATAAACTGAGTCATAAGCCCTCGAATGAATATTCAAATAATATTCAATTAATAAAATAAACTGAGTTATAAGCCCTCGAATGAATATTCAAATAATATTCAATTAATAAAATAAACTGAGTCATAATCCCTCGAATGAATATTCAAATAATATTCAATTAATAAAATAAAAGGAGCCATAAGTCCTCGGATGAATATTCAAGTAATATTCATTAATAATATAAAGCGAGTCATAATTCCTCGAATGAATATTCAAGTAATATTCATTAATAATATAAAGTTATCGAATAAACCTTATTCGATCAATAGTTTTGAAAACTATAACCATATATATATAAATATATATATATATATATAAAATCTACTCGGGATCCTCGACTCCCGGTTTTAGAAAATGTTTTCACCTTTGGGTCCCTATACTAAGGGTATACACAACTACTGCTTATCTCTAGCATAGGTATTATGCAACTGTAAGCATTTTAACCAACAGATATATAATTCAATAATATGAAACAGGCATGCATATATACCATATCACATGCTACAATATATCGCAAGAATTTGCTAATAACAAATATGCATTTATCGCAAGATCATGCATATACACATATACATCACAACAACAGTATAACGGGTAGAAAACTTGCCAGAGCGACTGGGGGTTACGAAAGGCTCGGGACGAGTCTGGTAACCTATAAACAACAAGTAAGTTGGAATTAAACCAAAGTCACTTATAAATCTATACTATAACCAACTTAGACTCTGACGCTCGTTTTGCGCTTACTGATTTTCTTAAGTCGCTCGAGTACTCTCGGCTCCACCATTTTTAATAAATTAACCATTACGAGTTTTAAGGCGATTCTTTCGCGAGTGTCTTACCAACTGCCTAATCCACTTATAATTAATGTTTCATACTCCAATTAACCCTTTTAGGTCTATAACCTATGTTTCAAAGTAAGGCGAGGGGAAACGTTTCTACTAAACCGTACATCAGAATCAAACGAACTACATATCAAAACGAAGCTTGTAACATGAACTATCTAAACATGGCAATGGTCAAAATCTAGCAGGGGGTTCTCGGGTCCTAATGTTATGAACAAAAGCAGTCTAAAGTAAATCGAACATTACGACAACTATGTTTACGCGATTTCCCAAAATTTTACCAAACCAATTCAACCACCAATCAATCCCAATTCACAACCCAATCAAAACTCCATCCATACCATACTACAACAGCCCCAACAAATCAATATTACCAATTCATACTTATTTCTCAATTATGAACTAAGAGTTTACTTAAGTTCATTGACTAATAACCAAGATTTTCAACTCCAAAAATATCACAAAATCAACCAATCTCTAAACACACAATAATCATGCCTCTCACCAACTAAACTACTCATAACAAGCTTTAAACATGATTACACACCCATTACACTAACCCATCATCTAAACATTAGGAAATCTAAACAACAAAACCTAAAACTAAGATCATGAAGAGTTATACCTTCCGTGAAGCTTTTAATCCATGAAAGATCCTTGGAATGCCCATGGAAGCCTTAATCTAACCTCCTACAAGCTTGATCTTTCAAAGAAATCAAGAACACAAAAATTAATTTCAAGAAGTACTATTCACCATCTTCTTCCTTGATTTATAAAAAAAGATTGGCTTGGAATTAGAAGCTTAAACTTATAGGAAGTATGTAACTATCCGTGGGGAAGCTTAGATAAATACCTTGCCAAATAGTAAGTGGTGGAGCTTGCATCTTCATTTTTTATAAAAGAAGCCGAGAGCTTCATGAAGAAAAAGGAGGATTTTGTGTTTTTTGATGAAAATGAAATGTTTTGGCTTGGTTGGTTGCTTTTGATTTGTTTTAGGCTAATTACCTAATTAACCTTGATTTTGTGTGGTTATCATTCAACCACACTTCCTCCTTCCCTATGTCATGCTTGCATCACCTTATTGTGTCATCATCTCTTACTTGCCCTCTTCTCATTGGTTGGATGACCTCATCATCCCTAACCTCCTTGATTAACTCCTAATTGTTTGCCTAATGACCACTGATCTGTTATACGGTTCGCTTAATTTTCGTTTTCGTTTATCATTTGAGGGATCATACCCGGGATCTTATTACTTAGGTTCCCTTAACCTTTCTCAATATATTATATTCCTTTTTATGATCCTCTCTTATAATCCTTTAATTTAAATCCTTCTTATCATGTTACCTTATACTCAATTCTTTCCGTATCTAGTGGATTTCCGGGAAAAATCAAAGTGTTCGGAATTGGATTCTAACGATCTTTACATACACTTATATACCATATAGAGTACTAATAAAATCTCAGAATATCCATAACAGAACCTCTACATAGTGTGGCATGAAAAGTTTTCTCATTCAGCAAAAACACTATTCATAAGGGTTTCAAAAATTTCCAAAAATTGGGGTTATTACACTTGTTCTATTGCATAGTTAGTACAGAAGGTGGCCAGCCTTTAGTACTTGACAAGCAATTAAACAACATGTGGTATCTGAAAGGAATATGTCCTAAGTCCAATCATGTATGAGGATTTAGGAATAACTTTTATGTAATCTGTTTTGATTTCATTGATATTAATAAAGACTTGTTTTGTTTTTATTACGGGCTTTATCTATTTAAGTGTTTAAATAAGATATACCATAGTTTAGAGTAAAGCTTTTTATGGATTATGATGAGATCATAATAGTGAGACCTAAAAAGATGATAACTCTAAACTTAAATAGTTCCTGGTCGTAGGATTACTAACTGGTAATTAATAATCCGCAAAGATCGGTACATACTATGTTTGCTTCATTATGAAGGATGTCTGTTCTCATAGACATTTGTGTGGTGACACTATAGCTAGTATGTAGGTGCTTATTATAGAATAAGTTCACTGAACATGACTCGCCCAGCTGAACAACTGATGGAGTTCACTCACGTGTTAGCAGTTGTTCGCTTAGTGATAAATGTACAAGTATCCTTTGACTTGAGGTCATCATAGTCATCTTGTGTACACTGAACTATGCTTTGGTTTAGTTCTTAGTCTCCAGGGACAATTATTAGGGCTCTTCTGGGTATAGGAATTTGTACACGAAGATAGTGTATGATCAATAAAGCATCTACCCCTTCCAGTGAAGGAAGCGAATGTTCAAGGCTGATCCACTTATGCTAGTTTAGGAATCTCTGGCCAGAGTGAATGAAATTAGAAAGGAGTTTCTAATTTGCATAGAACTACGCATAGTAAATGGTAAGCAAGTGATTGAATTAGATAGGCTTGACACGAGATCCATGCCTTGTATTTAATCGGGACATTGTAGGGTAGAAGGAGTTTATTGTACGGTAACTATTCACTGACAGGTTCTTGGTATTCTAAGCAGTGAATTCATATTATCCGGATAGTCGCGATATGTTGAGAAGCATCACTCACGATGTACAATAAATGTGATTAATTAATTAATCATATTTAATAAATTAGAGAATTTATATAAATAATGATAAAATAGTTTTATTATTATTTATTTCTACTACCGGCTTAATATTGAATCTACAGGGTCACACCATAAAAAGAGAATTATTTTATGGTGGAGGAATTAATTAATAATGGCTAATAATTATTTATTTGTGAAATAAATAATTAATTGGCAAATTTAATAATTGATTAAATGAGATTTAATTGATTATAAATTAATTAAGAAAAGTTCTTAATATTATTAATTAAGGATTTAATTTTTGGAAATTAAATCAAGAGAAAGGATTATTTCTAAAGTGTTTAGAAAAAGGATTAATAATTAAAAGGTGTTTTAATTATTAATGAGAATAATAAATGGGATAATAATAATAATATTTATGGGAAAATTTCAGCTGAAAATTTTGCCTATAAATACACTATTATAGACCCTATTTTATTCTAACCCCAGAAACCCAAAAGTTTTAAGAAAACCAAATTCTCTCCACCTCCTCCTCCTCCTAAAAGTCATTTTCTTGGTGGATACCGGTGGAGTGCTTCACACTTGAGAAGCAACTGCTAAGGATCTCTGATCGTTGTCTCCGAATTATTTTTAAAGGTTAGATTCGATACCTCAAATTTTTATTCACGATTTATATGCTTTTATTTGGATTTTGTGTGTGTAAAAGTGTTTTGCCACGCCCTGCTGCGTTTAAAAATCCAACATTGGTATCAGAGCATAGGTTGTATGCATATAGATCTGTGGTAAAAATTTCAGAATTTTATGTGCTTGTATGAATTAATTATGATTTTTACAAGTTATATTATGGATTAATTTTGCCTGATGAGAAATCGTTTCTCAGAATAATTTTGAATGTTGATCTGGGTTCTACAAGTGTTGTAGGTCATCTGGGTATTTTTTTCATAATTTTATGATGTATAGATTTTTTATTATGAATTTTTGAAGTTCTTACAATTAAATTCGTAATTAAATAATTATATATATATTTGAATTGTATGTATGTATATATCTGTCATATGCATCTGCTGGTTTTTTTCTGTTGATGGCACGGAGGAGACAGACATGGCAGGTCTGTCATGCACGCAGATCGAGGGAGAGAGAAGATGGCGACGTTCGAAAACAGGGGGAGGACCGCGCGTCGACCACGCACGCGTGGGGCTCACGCGCTGGCGTGCCACGCGCGGCGCGTGGAAGACACGCGCTGGTGACGTCATGCTGATGTCATGCTGACGTCATCAGATGACGTCATGCTGACGTCAGCATAGGGGTTCGGGCGCGTGAGGCGCGTGAAGCGCGTGGGTGCGCGTGGCAGAGTTCAGGCATGCGCCTGACAGCGCGTGTGCACGTGTCGGCGCGTGGAGAAACTTCTTTTGGCGCGTGAGGGCGCGTGGTAGCTCCGTTTTGGGTGATTTTGGTGCCGTTGGATTCGTCTTTTCGAGACGCTTCTAATGGTATATTATATGATATTTTATGAAATTGTTTCGAACTGTTTAAAGCTAACAGAAGTGTTTTTTAAGCTGTTTTTAACTGTTTAAATTGCTTTTAAATGCTTCATGTGATACATAGAGATGTATAATGCTTAGACTAATGTACTAGATGATATAACATGCCTACCTTGATGTTTATTCATGTTGATATATGTGATATATGCTTAGTTTATCATGCGATGATAGATTTAGGTGAACTTAAATGAACATAAGGCGTTTGTTAGACAACCTAGTATAGTGAAATTGTTTCATAACCTTAAGAATAATATTATGAATACAATCATGAGATTCTTGTATTTGTGAAACACGTAATTGAATATGAATTTTCGATATGAGAGAAAGGATGATTTTGTCAACAACAGATTTCTATCTGTAAGAAAGGGTTATTAAGTGACGCCTCTTGACAATGCTCCACCCGATCTGGGAATCATCTGATTATTGATTATTGATTTGAAATATTTAATTTAAAAGGAAGAATCTCTTTATAATATGATTATGATTGTAACGTAATATAATCCCTCTAAAATTAAATAATATCAAGTAGTAATTGGCCAATGATACAACGGGCTTGTGTCGGTCATAGCCTTCCAACATGATAGAAAGTAGTTCTTATTTTTGAATCATTGTCGTTTCGTGCCACAGCCGAGGGCTTTGATTTCGAAATAAGAAATACTTGTCTATTACATAGAGATGTGTACATTGAATAAGAATCTAAAGGTCGTTACGTGCCACAGCCGTGGGCTTTTGGGGACTGATTCAATTGTATGGAATGTTGGGTTAGACTTGACTTTGAATATTAAGTTTGTCGTGCCACAGCCGTGACTCAATTATTCAAGAGGCTAAAGTTTGATTAGGGAATAACATTAGATGTAATTGACAAGAGTTGTCTGCCTATTGAACATTACATGGCGTTTCGTGCCACAGCCGGGGTTGTGTGATGGAATGTAGGATCCCTATTCCCACTAGCATTATGAATGCTTAATTTTTCACGTAGGGGGTTGAATAAATTAGGAAAACTAGTGGGAGCCACTTATGAATAAAGACCCGATTCATATAGTGTTTTAAAATGAAATCGAATATTTGCTAAATGTTGTTATGTGTTTATCATTTACAGATTTACTTTGTACGTTATGTCTTCTGCACTATCACTCAGGAGCATACTAGATGCTCACAAATTGACTGGTCCTAATTATGCTGACTGGCTTCGAAACTTGAGAATTGTTCTCAGGATTGAGAAGCCGGAATACGTGATTGACTCACCTAAGCCTACTGAACTTGCTAGTGATGCACATAATGATGAACATGTTGTGTATCGTAAGTGGATAGATGATGTAAATGTTGCTCAATGCATCATGCTAGCTTCCATGAACATTGAGCTACAGAAGCAACATGAGCATATGGATGCTCACACTATCCTCATGCATCTACAAGAGTTGTATGATGTGGCGGGGAGGACAGCTCGATATGAGATATCGAAGGAGCTGTTCGGTTGTAGGATGTCTGAGGGATCATCTATGAATGACCATGTACTTAAGATGATCAATTTGATTGAACGTCTTGGACAACTTGGTTTTGCCATGGATGGGGAGCTGAGCCAAGACTTGGTCTTGCAATCGCTTCCGAGTTCGTTCTCGCAGTTTGTTGTGAACTTTCACATGAATAAGTTGGATGTCAGCCTGCCTGAACTCCATAACATGTTGAAGACTGCGGAATCGAATTTTCCCCCTAAGAAGAGTTCTGTTCTTCTAATTGGTGAAGGTTCCAATCCTAAGAAAAGGAAGAGGAACTCTTCCAAGAAGAAGAAAGTAGGTGAGAAAACGTCGGTTCCACCAAAAGCTGAAGTCCCCAAGAGCAAAGTTGTTTGCTTTCACTGTAATAAGGTGGGGCACTGGAAGAGGAACTGCAAGGTTTACCTTGCAGAATTAAGAAGAAGGGTAATGAGACTACCGCTTCTGATTCAGGTATGTTCATGATAGAAGTGAATATGTCATTTCTACTTGGGTATTAGATACCGCCTGTGGTTCTCAAATCTGCAATTTGTTGCAGGGACCAAGGAGAAGTAGGACTCTTGAGGAAGAGGAGGTGATTCTACTGATGGAAATGGAGCAAGAGTTGCTGCTGAAGATGTAGAATCATTTCATTTACATAGGCCTACGGGCAAGACTATTATTTGAAATAATTGTTATTTTGTTCCCTCGATTGTGAGGAATACTATTCCCATGTTAGACTTGGCTGGATTTTCATTTATTATTGAGAATAATGAATGATCTATTCTTAGAGATAATATTCTTTATGGACGTGGTACTTTAAATAATGGTCTGTATATATGTGACATAATTTACTTCAGATTGAACAAACTAATAAAAGAAAAGGGATGATGAAAATCTCACTTCATAGTGGCATTGCAGTCTCCATTTAGTAGACATGGAGAGAGGACTGCAAATTTGCTAGGAATGGTACACACAGATGTATGTGGACCAATGTCTACGCAAGCCATGGGTGGATTTTCATACTTCATTACTTTCATAGATGATAGATCTGGATTCGGATATGTGTTTGATGAAACACAAGTCTGAGGCCTTTGAAAAGTTCAAAGAATATAAGTATGAAGTGGAGAAACAACCAAACATAGTATTATAACTCTTCGATCAGATCGAGGTGGTGAATACTTTAATGGAGTATTTCTAGATTATCTCAAAGTAAATGGTATAGTCTCCCAGTGGACTCCTCCAGATTGGTATCTGAAAGGAGAAATCGAACTTTGTTAGACATAGTTCGGTCCATGATGAGCTATGCAAATCTTCCAGTATTCCTATGGGGTTATGCATTGGAAACCTCAGCATATTTACTGAATAAGGTGCCTTCCAAAATTTGTTCCTCAAACTTCGTATGAGATATGGAAAGAAAGGAAACCGAGTCTTAAACACGTTAAGATTTGGGGATGTCCAGCTTATGTCAAGTAAGTTGACCCAGATAAGCTGGAATATCGATCCGTAAAATGTAGTTTTGTGGGATATCCTAAAGAGACTTTAGGGTATTACTTTTACACCGATCATCGGGTGTTTGTCTCCAGACATGCTACCTTCTTGGAAAAGGAGTTTATCCTTGAAGGAAACAGTGGGAGCAAAATTGAACTTAATGAAGTTCAAGAAGCACAAACTACTACAGATCGAGTGGAAACACCTGTTCTGACTGAACAACCTTTTGTGGAACAGCCCATTCATAGGTCAGGGAGAGTGTCTCGCCAACCTGAGAGGTAATATGGCCTTGTCATTGAGAATGACAATGAGTTGTCGATCATTGTTGATGACGACCCTGTGACCTATAATGAGGCTATGAGTAGTGTTGACTCAGAGAAATGGCATGGTGCCATGAAATCCAGAATGGAATCTATGTATACGGTATACAAAAGATAGATTATAGCAGATGGCCAGGTGGAGACCTCTAAGGCCAGGCTTTTGGGAAAAGGATTCAAACAAAGGCAATGGATTGACTTTGATGAAACCTTTTACCTGTAGCCCTGTTAAAATCAGTTCGGATTTTGCTTGCGATTAATGTGGTTTAAAGCAAGCTTCTCAAAAGATGGAACATTCGTTTTGATAAGACAATCAAAGAGTTTGATTTTATCAAAAACGTAGATGAACCATGCGTCTACAAAAGGGTTAGTGGGAGCGCGGTAACATTTCTTGTATTGTATTGAATTAGAGTTGACACACATAACAACATAGCAGACCGACTCACAAAGCTACTTTTTGAAAGTCACTTTGATCGTCATAAAGATGAGATGGGTATTAGATACCAGAGTGATTGGCTTTAGTACAAGTGGGAGATTGAAAGGAATATGTCCTAAGTCCAATCATGTATGAGGATTTAGGAATAACTTTTATGTAATCTGTTTTGATTTCATTGATATTAATAAAGACTTGTTTTGTTTTTATTACGGGCTTTATCTATTTAAGTGTTTAAATAAGATATACCATAGTTTAGAGTAAAGCTTTTTATGGATTATGATGAGATCATAATAGTGAGACCTAAAAAGATGATAACTCTAAACTTAAATAGTTCCTGGTCGTAGGATTACTAACTGGTAATTAATAATCCGCAAAGATCGGTACATACTATGCTTGCTTCATTATGAAGGATGTCTGTTCTCATAGACATTTGTGTGGTGGCACTATAGCTAGTATGTAGGTGCTTATTATAGAATAAGTTCACTGAACATGACTCGCCCAGCTGAACAACTGATGCAGTTCACTCACGTGTCAGCAGTTGTTCGCTTAGTGATAGTTGTACAAGTATCCTTTGACTTGAGGTCATCATAGTCATCTTGTGTACACTGAACTATGCTTTGGTTTAGTTCTTAGTCTCCAGGGACAATTATTAGGGCTCTTCTGGGTATAGGAATTTGTACACGAAGATAATGTATGATCAATAAAGGATCTACCCCTTCCAGTGAAGGAAGCAAATGTTCAAGGCTGATCCACTTATGCTAGTTCAGGAATCTCTGGCCAGAGTGAATGAAATTAGAAAGGAGTTTCTAATTTGTATAGAACTACGCATAGTAAATGGTAAGCAAGTGATTGAATTAGATAGGCTTGACACGAGATCCATGCCTTGTATTTAATCGGGACATTGTAGGGTAGAAGGAGTTTATTGTACGGTAACTATTCACTGACAGGTTCTTGGTATTCTAAGCAGTGAATTCATATTATCCGGATAGTCGCGATATGTTGAGAAGCATCACTCACGATGTAGATTAAATGTGATTAATTAATTAATCATATTTAATAAATTAGAGAATTTATATAAATAATGATAAAATAGTTTTATTATTATTTATTTCTACTACCGGCTTAATATTGAACCTACAGGGTCACACCATAAAAAGAGAATGATTTTATGGTGGAGGAATTAATTAATAATGGCTAATAATTATTTATTTGTGAAATAAATAATTAATTGGAAAATTTAATAATTGATTAAATGAGATGTAATTGATTATAAATTAATTAAGAAAAGTTCTTAATATTATTAATTAAGGATTTAATTTTTGGAAATTAAATCAAGAGAGAGAATTATTTCTAAAGTGTTTAGAAAAAGGATTAATAATTAAAAGGTATTTTAATTATTAATGAGAATAATAAATGGGATAATAATAATAATATTTATGGGAAAATTTCAGCTAAAAATTTTGCTTATAAATACACTATTATAGACCCTATTTTATTCTAACCCCAGAAACCCAAAAGTTTTAAGAAAACCAAATTCTCTCCACCTCCTCCTCCTCCTAAAAGTCGTTTTCTTGGTGGATACCGGTGGAGTGCTTCACACTTGAGGAGAAACTGCTAAGGATCTCTGATCGTTGTCTCCGAATTATTTTTAAAGGTTAGATTCGATCCCTCGAATTTTTATTCACGATTTATATGCTTTTATTTGGATTTTGTGTGTGTAAAAGTGTTTTGCCACGCCCCGCTGCGTTTAAAAATCCAACAGTATCCTACTAGGCTTCTATCACACAGATAGATAGTCATTCGACAATACCTCCCCTTCTAGAAGGGTTGTTCTTCTCAGCTTATATAAAATGAAAAGAAAAGAACGAATTGAAGAGAATTGTATATATGAAAAAAAATATACTGCCACAAAATATCTGGCTTGGAGTCTACCTCTGAACTATAGAGGTTTGTCATAGGAGAACAAAACATATGTGTATATATATCAACATCAAGTATTATCGCATCGCATTTTGCATGCTTAAATATTTTTGCTATTCCGTCCATCATTCTATGGACCCATGCTCTTCCTCGAGCTTATACTCAATCACCTTTGAATCTCCCTCGACATTGAAAATCAAATCTAGGATCTCATTCTAGACATCATCGTTACTAGAATTATATGCTTGCACCGCAACCTTCCTCATATAGTAATACGACTCTCTATTGATAAGAAGGAATAAGTATTCAATAGGTAGATAATCTACTTAATTAGTTTATCAATGATAACTTATACATCACCATAACCCGATTAGTGGTACTTAATCTCAACATCCATTCCAATACAACTCTCACGGTTGTAATCGACTCTTTACTCGCAGAATCATTGCTGTATTACTGTGGTCCATCGCTGACCTACTGTAGGTATTCATTTTCTATGAAATCTTAATAGCTAACCATACGGAGTCCATACATGTCATATCAAATTCTTCTAAGGAGTTAACATAATCACCATTCATAATTCATGAAGAACACTCCAAATTCTGATATAGTTTCATGACATGAAGCAGATAAAATTGCAGAAGAGTTTCAATCAAAGCAACGATAGCAGGTTAATACCATTCTTAATCATATACCTTCAATAGAAGACTTAACTCGAAGGTTCGTTTAGTCCTTTTTGAAACATGGTCCTGGATTATCCTCAGGGTAGTTCCTTCTAAGATAGATAGCCCGCTCATGGCGATTATACGAATTAAACCTTTGCCAAACTACTATTACGGTTGGGTATTGCACAGTCATCAGAAGGAATATCGATCTTTAAAACCATAATACAACCTTCACGGCTTTAACCATTATTACTGTATTCTTCTGGCACGAGCGCCGATAATTGTCCTCTTACACTTAAAGTGTTGGCCACCTCTTTGGCCTTTCCGGATAGTAAAATTTCCTTACAATCAATGTCCTTTTAACCACCTCCAACTCAATTTCTACCTCACTTCAATCACTACTTGTGTGAAGATGTTTTCCTTAAAATCTGATGAGTAAAAAAAATATCACCATTTTTCCATAAGTTATTGCCTCAGTCTTTAGAGGTTAACATTGTCACGACTGACTCTCGATCATACTTAGGACGTCTCTTATCTTGGGTCCTTCTTGCTTTAACAATTCTGACCCCCATTGGTTCAATCTATACTTCTCATGGTTTAACACGTGCCCCACTTGGCATTATTATAATTACATCATATTTCCTTTATCAAGATTTCTATTCTTCAGAACTTTGAATATTACCTTTCTTCTTGTTAGACCTCTAAGGTTATCCTTGAATCGTTCCTCCTGTATTCCCTAGATACAGGGCATATCAAAATACCATTTACTAATACTAGAACCATTGTCTATATACTTCTGAAAAATTTCTCCACTGATCCTTAAAGGTTGTTGTTACCTTAGTCCTTCCAATTTGTACTGTCAAAACTCATATTATCCCTATTAAGATGAAATTCCAACCTTTATGCATTCCCCTAGGATTCATTTTAAGTTACCGATGTTCTATCTTTAATTCCACCTTTAAAAAGGTACATGCATCCTTCCATGGATAAATCAAGTCATATATCCCTGATAAGGGTGTCTTATTCAATCATTCCCACCTCGATAGTATATGCCTAATTTCACAATAACATCTGTATTCAAAATGAGGTCAATCAATATGGCCTCCAAAAGATAACTACGGTTATCTACTTTTCTTTCTTGATTTGGTAACGATAACAAGGATGTTCTGGAAGATATTGGTCGTGTTCAACGTGAACTTCTTCTTAATAATTCTGTATTTACTTTTGCTGTTTATCTCAACATTCATCTCAATGTTGGGATATCTCTCATACCTGGAATCTCCCTTCCTGGGTATCAAGCCACCGGTCTTACACTTCACATTCTTGAAGGTCACTTCCTTCATCCAATTTTCCTAATTTCTTACTTCCTTGTCTCCTCAGTCTATCTGCGTCTCAATATTTATCCTTCAAACTATCTCAAGGTTTCCTCAAATCCTCCCAACTTACAGGGGATAAAATATATGTATCTCTTATGCCTTCAACCATCAATTTAACTCATGGTGAATCACCCTCATCCTGACGATTACATACTTTTCTATTTCTATTGGTACGAGTCTTTAGGGTTTCCTCATACCCAACTTCCTTATCATTCCTCAAACTCTATTGCCTTTATATTCCTTTCCACTTCAGTTTCTTTTTATTTTCCTTTCTCTTATCATTATTTCATGAACCAACACAACATAAGCATTGATTTCAAACATCCCGTCATTCTGGATTCGTGTCCTCAGAACGAATCTTGACAACTTTTACAACTTAGATTCATAATTCATCATACTCGTCCGCCTTTGTTCTGGCTCTAAAGCTTTTACACTATCTCCATAACCTTGGGAAGTACTTTCCTGAAAATAATTGACTGAACTTTAATCAGTTTATTGTAACCTCTGGCTCCGTGCCTTCCTTGGACTTTCACCAGCAGGTGGCCTCTCTCTTAGGAGGGTAAGTGACAAAAATAGTCTTTTGTGATTCGTCAATCATTTAGAATCTCAAATGATTCCTATATTTCCTTTAACCAGGCTCTTGCCTCGACTGGGTCAGCTTGTTCCTTGGAACTCTGAGAGCTTAGCGACTTAAAGGTCCTGAAAGAATTTCTCACCGCATTATTTCCTCAGGGTCGTGGTTGGGGATAATAATCTAAGTTCTGTCTAGAAAGGTCCATAAATTTTCGTATAGGAGTACCGTCTCGGGTCTCCTTTCCTTACTCGACTTCTGTTTCCTTAGTCTGAACATTCCCTCCTCCTCCCCATAATCGGGGTCATCCTACATATTTTAAATCCTCATTTTCCACTTCATCATGTTATGGGTTCCTTCTATCTTGATGGCGACCTCCCTAACTATCACGTTCAGGGTTTGCTCTAAATCTTATTCCTCAAACTAGCTTTCATCTAAGATCTCATCTTTAAGCTCTTGAACATTTGGAACCCAAATTCTGTAGGAATACCTCATTATTCCCTTATCATCTTTCTCGGTATTAATCTCTTATCTATTTGTTGGCTCTCTGCCTTCATTCATCACTTTTTCTGGCACAATCTCTTTTTTTCCAATAATTTGGGCTGTATTGCAATCTCAAACAGCTTTTCGGTACCAGCTCCGGTTACCTTCACTTCTATTTCCATTTTCTCAAAACCACTTATAAACTCTCTCAAAGACATTATCATCTTGAGTCTCTCCTTTTTACTAAGGGCATTAGCCACCACATTGGCTTTCCCCGAATGATAAAGAATCTTATAATCGTAATCCTTGATTAGCTCTAACCACCTCATTTGGCGCATGTTGAGCTCTTTCTGCGTGAAAATGTACTAGAGCACTTATGGCTTAGGTAAATCTCGCACTTCTCTCCATACATGTAGTGCCTCCAATCTTTAGGACAAAACTATTGCCATGAGCCCAAGCTCATGGGTGGGGATATCGAATTTTATATTCCCTTAATTGTCTTGACGCGTACGCGATTACCTGATGTGTTGTATAAGAAGCACCTTAATTCCTTATGCGAAGCGTCACTACAGATCACAAAATCTCCTTTTCCATCCGGCAATGCCATCATAGGGGCCGTCACCAATCATTGCTTCAGTTCTTAAAAGCTGTTCTCGCATTTCTCTGTCAATTCGAACTTCTCAGTCTTATGAGTAAGCCGCGTTAAAGGGGCTACTATCTTTACAAACTTGAATGAACCTCTGGTAGTGACCGGCCAATCCTACCTCTGGTAGTCTCCCTAACCATGGTCATCAATTCCTCAGTGGTCCTTTATTCATTCTTGTCAGGATCCTTCACAGGATCCTTCTCAGCGATAATCCCTTCTAGGACAACATCCTCAATCGCTACATCCTCAATATGAACATCATCCGGTCCTGCGTTAGGACGCTCTATTGGATCCACAATTTGATCTCCAATAACTAATAAAACATCATCGCGTTGTTGCTCCTCAACCTCAGGGTTCGGAGTCTTGCTACCATCTACGATAATGAACTACGCTTCTATCACGATATTTATAAGGGTTCCCATAAGGGTTTTAAGTGTCAGTACTACGTTAGGTAGCCCGACTATGAACTTGGCAAGAGTTCTTATTATCTGATGAACTTATTATCTTAACGTCACATCATCTCTGAGGTTTATAACGCTTAGCTCTGATACCATTTCTGTAACACCCCCAAATCCGGGGTCGGGGATCCGGGTTGTCACGAGTTCCATTTCCCTTAATAACACCCAATCTTAATAAATAATCAACTACTCTGTACTGTGACCCCACCATAAACACACACACCACAAGTTATAGTCTCAGAGATGAATATCCAAAAATAATCACAAGTCGTTTTATTCTACAATTAAATGCCAATACACCTTAAAAGGGTATCTGAATAAATTTACATTTCTTTGCCATTATTACAATTCATAAATATACATAAATCTGGCACATCAAAAGTTGAAAGCCTAGCCTATTGGTAGTTCCTACCTCAGCTACAGCGACATCAACGCCTATAGGAAACTGCGGAACGTTTCCTATCCGCTCGCGAATTGGGAGCTTGGTCCTGTTCATCTTGTCTATCTGTTGTTGTGTGATGAAAGAAGAAAGCAAGGGTGAGCAGCAAGCCCACCAAATAATATGTATAATAATTAACAATATATGAGCATTCTCATAGTACTCATGAAAGTCTTGGTCAAGAAGAAATGAACCAAGCTGATATCTTAACGCGACCAAGTCGCAAAATATTCAGTATATATATACATATATACTTTTCACAATCTTTGAAATCCTATGACATGTATAATATACACAGAGTTCCAGTTTATAACCGTATACAAATATCGTTTCAAGGTGATTTCATATATCTAACCTTGTCTCAACGTTTTTCTGAAAATCTTTGACATGCACAAGATAATCATTTACTAGATATAAGTTTAAAAGATGAAGTTACAAGATACTCCAATATACTTATATCTTTTCCGAATACTACTTGAACTACCACCGTTCAATGTATAAATAGTTTATCCCATAGATTAAGCTACAAGACAAAACTTGTATAGAATCAATCTTTAAAATATCATCAAAATAAAATGAAGTTATGAGATACTTCATTTGATGCAAACATCATTTTGAAAACTCAACCCTGCCAACACTCAACAATCACCCAACCGTAGCCTTTCTATCGAAGTGCTCTGGGTAGTGTTGGAGAAATATCCAATTGGATGATGAACTCATTACGGGAGTTTGCCGCGCCAGGAAGACCACTTACGATGATCAGTCGTAGTAGTGCAACCCCACCATTTTCTACATATAGAGGAGAACCTGTCGGATTTACTTGTCAACCGAACACTGGACTCCTAAGGAATGGACCGTCTTAGCGGAACTTCCAGGCCATTTGGGCCAATATAATTAGGATGGGCCGGCGCCACTCGACCACTTACGCCACTCCTAGTTCAGATGAAATCCATGACTCTGAAACGTAAAGCTCATCCCCACTTTCCCCAAGTAGAAACTTGTTGATACGGCTCCACCAAGAAGTCATATCTAGTTGGAAAGGAAAACTCACCGATATTTCCCAGGTGATGCCTGTTAATGGATTAACTTGTTCCAAGAATTTTACTTCCCGAGTATTGGGTAAGTAATCAAAAACTCTTTTATCAAAATAGCAACCTTGTTGCGAATATAAAACACACCACAGAGCCGGATCCCTCAGTTTTTGAGCGAATATTTAAATCCCCTTTGAAAGGAAGATCTTAAATATATAAAAAAAATGAGTTTTGGGATCCGCTCTAACTTTTAAAATCATTTTGAAGACTCGCAAACATTTTTAAGAATGTTTGGAGTAATGCTGATTTAATGAAATAAATCAGTCCCAATTTATTAGAAAATATCCGAATATTATTATTTAAATAATATTCTCATAAAGAATAATCTTTATAAAAATAATTGAAGTAGAAGTTTTAAAACTTATACTTGCAATGTATATTAAATAACCAAAGATATACTTATACGAAAGTACTATCTTTATTTGAATAATCAAAAGTGAGTTTGATTATCGATACATTATTCTTTAATAAAATTAAGAATAATAATTTGTAAATAATCGGAGTCATAAGTCCTCGAATGAATATTCAAATAATAATATTCATTAATAAAATAAACGGGGTCATAAGCCCTCGAATGAATATTCAAAATAATATTCAATAATAAAATAAACGGGGTCATAAGCCCTCGAATGAATATTCAAAATAATATTCAATAATAAAATAAACGGGGTCATAAGCCCTCGAATTAATATTCAAAATAATATTCAATAATAAAATAAACGGGGTAATAAGCCCTCGAATGAATATTCAAAATAATATTCAATAATAAAATAAAGTTATCGAATAAACCTTATTTGATTCATAGTTTTAAAAACTATTCATATATATATAAATATATATATATATAATATACTCGGGAACATCGTCTCCCGGTTTAGAAAATATGTTCACCTTTGGGTCCCCTATACTAAGGGTATACGCAACTACTGCTTATCTCTAGCATAGGTATTATGCAACTTATAAGCAATTGAATCAACAATTAGATATCAAGATTACGAAACAGACATGCATATATACCATATCAGCATGGTCCAATATATCACAAAATTTGCTAATAACAATCATGCACTTATCACAAGATAATGCATATACATATATTTACATCACAACAACAGTATTACGGGTAGAAAACTTGCCTGAGTGCTCCGGGGTAGACTTAAGCTTAGAGTGGGTCCGATAACCTATGAACAACAACATAAGTCGGAATTAAACCCCGGTCGCTTAAGAAACTAGACTTTAACCATTTAGAGTCCTAACGTTCGCTTTCGCGCTTAACGATTTACTTAAGTCGCTCGAGTACCCTCGGCTCCACCATTTTTAATAAATTAACCATTAAGGGTTTTAAGGCGATTCTTTCACGAGTGCCTTACCAACTGCATAATACACTTTACATAAATTATTCGTACTCCAATTAGTCCTTTAAGGTCCTTAACCAAGGCTTCAAAGTAAGGCGAGGGGTAATGGTTTGGTCGCGAAACGCCGTTACTTAAAACGGTCGTTTCTCCAAAACCGTACATCGGAATCAAACAAACTACATATCAAAACGAAGCTCGTAACATGAACTATCTAATAATGGCAAAGTTACAGATTGGTCAGTGAGTTATCTGGTCCGAGGTTCATGTACAACAGTCTAAGGAAAACGGGCATTACGACGGCTATGTTTATGAGTTTTCCAAGTTTCTCACTACACCAAAACCTCACCAAACAACCCACAACCATTAACACATCAAAACATCAACTAAATAATACTATACCAGTCCTTATTCTTCATATTCTTCACCTCAACCAACCACAATCAAGTTCTATTAACTATAACAAGATTCATTCACCAAATCACTCCAAATTCAAATCAAACTACTAATAATCAAAGATCATGCTTCTCATTTAGAAACTCAACCTTCAAACTCACTAATAATCAAAGTAAAGGCTAGAGTTTGAAGTTTATACCTTCCTTGGGAGGTGTTAAGTTGCTAGGAAACCTTAGGGAGCCTCCTACAAGCTTGATCTTTCCAAAGAAATCAAGAACACAAAGTTAGGATTTGAAGTTTCTAAAAGTCCGATTGAAAGAACTGTAAAAATGAGGGTCTTACCATGCTAATTTGGATGAGACTTGTGAACAAGAGTTGTAGGCCATATCAATACCTTTCCAACAAGATATAGAACACAACATTTGAGTGAGTATTGAAGGAGATATGGTAGTTTAAAGTTGCTGGATTTGTTTTGGCCGAGAGCTTTTGCTCTTGGAAGCAAAAGTCAACTTCTAATTTTTGTGTTTTATGATATTTGCTTGGTTGCTTCTCCTTTTTGCCTTGGAAAATGTTTTAGCTTTTTACCATGGTAAATTTTACATGGCTCAAAATCAACCAACAAAACAAAACCCCTTGTCATGCTTATGTCATCTTGCTTGTGTCATCTATTTGCCACATGTCTTTGTCTTGTGGTTTGATGATGTCATAATACCTTGGATTCTTGTACAAGCTTATCTCTTGGTTGCGTTTTTGTTTTACGGTTCGCTTAACTTTCGTTCTCGATACCCGTTTGAGGGATCATATCCGGGATCTCATTATTTGAGCTTCCCTAAATCTTTCCTAATATTTTATAATCCTTTAATGATCCTCATTTATAATCCTTGAATTAAAATCCTTTCAATCATGTTACCTTATACTCAATTCTGTCGGTATCTGGTGGATTTTTGGGAAAAATCAAAGTGTTCGAATTCAAATTCTGACGACCTTTACATACATTCATTTACTTTATTGAATACTAATACGATCTAAGAATTTCCATAACAGTACTTCTATATAGCGTGGTCTGATAATTTTTCTTAATCAGCATAGTCAGCAAAAGTTACTATTCATCAAGGTTTCAAAAATTCCAAAAATTGGGGTTATTACAATGAGGGTATGAGGTAATATGTGATGAAAATGGGTCAATTCAAGTATGAAAGAGGTTAATTAAATCCAAGATCTAATCATTAGGTGATGTTGGGGACTATTTAATTCTATTAAAACTGTAGTCATGCATTCACAGAGTATTTAATCACAAGAAACAGAATTATAGAGTTAAGTTGAGAGTTCACTTTCTTGGACTATGCTTACTGAGCACTTGTATGGAATAGTCTATGGGCTCCTTTCCTGGCCTCCTACTTGAACCTATAATAAATAGTATCCTCGTCACAACTCTTGCTAACTACCCTTTCTTATATACTATAAATATAAAAATATATATATATATACATACATATATACACACCTAGATTCTACTAATTACAAGTAATATATGCATCACATAAACCACATAGCAAGAAATGGCATGGCAATTTATCAATTAATTAATAGTACATACCTAGACTCTATTTACAACCTTAGTCACATAAGCAATTAACCATATAACATACAAATATCATGACCAATACTCCTAATTCTCTTTTACAGACCTACACTCAACCTAGATTTAGTAAGTCACACTTGTGCCTCACTTCAAATAACTCAGAAAAGCAATGCACACTACTTAACTTACCGAATTTACACCTTGACATAAATTGTGTGCTTTGGCAAAAATATGAATTTATACCTTGGGCATTTGCTATATTCTGACTCCTATTACTTCTTATGACTTTAAGCTAGCTTTAGAAATTGGTTTGACATCATGCCCTTACTTAAAAGATACACAAATGCAATGCACTTCTGTAAAGTTTCCAAAGGCAACTCTAATGGTGACTCTCGGGTGTTTTGGTGGAAATAGGGTATCTACACCTTGGGAATTCCCTCCAAACCAACTCTCAAAGGTTATTAAGACTCCAAACTGACTCTCAAAGTTGGAAAGACTCAAAGACCTCACTCAGGCCTCCCTAGGCCTTAAGTGGAAGTTGACTCAAAACAGCCTCCCCTAATTTCCAAACTGCCCTTTTTTTACCAACTTAATACTCACTTATCTAGTTCATTTATTGATTTTAATGTCTTTCTAAGCTTCCTAACACTTAATTATATCTATTTAGACTAATTACCCATGAAGGCCTAACCTATGACATGATGATAATCAATCAAAAGTCAAGTTTACTCAAATCTGCCCTGTTCTGAGCTGCTCTCGTGTTTGTGTGTGTGCACCTAACCAAATGCAAGTTTTTATTGATTCTAAAGCCACTGGACTCAAGTATGAACCAAGTTCCAACTCCCCTGAGCTCAGGCCTACCAAGGCCATACTAAAACTCGTCTAAAATGACCTAAACTTCTAGAACAAAATTATGCCCTGCTTAGACTAATGCGACTCCTTCCACCTTAACTCCCTTTATTACTCTAAAATCAATCAACAACCAACCAAGGTAAGTACTAACATACACTAACATCTACTGAATAACAACTTATAAGGTCCATTTGCAATTTATTTAGCATGAAGATCACTTATAAAGACAAGCAAAGTAACACATCACGAGACAAACCATCACTTAGCATTTTAAGGCAAAAATTCGAAGTAAACATGCATGGTAACATCATGACACCTTCTGACCATAAGCTCATATCATCATATATAATATAAACTACAATTTTTCTTAAAGGAATCATGGCATGCAACTCACAAAAATCAATTATCAAGAGGTTAAAAGAACAACTATATTGGCAATATCACATCTTCGAGTTTTTAAGCAAATATTTGAACTACATATCCAAAATAATCACTTAATATCTACTGAATATAATCACATTATCATCATGGAATACTTCATCTAGAATTTTTATAACAAAAACCATAGCATGCATCTCATACAAGTCTAGTACCAAAGCACAAAATCAACAAGTATGGTTTTTACTTCGAAAACCACTTGTAAACCAACATGCAAGTGCTAAATCCTACATGCAAGTACTAAATCCTACATGCAAGTGCTAAAATTAATGTATCTTGAAGGAAAAAATGGTATACAAGAGTTTAAACTTGATAAAACAACATTTTTAAAGAACAAGACTTTCAAAAGAACATGCATGGTCATTTTATAAAAACTACCCAAGATCCACACTCTAAACATTCGGCTCTTAAGAAATGATTGCCAAATGTTTATGAACAAGATTATGACTTGGCAAATTAGAAGTGCAACACCTCTCCAAGATCACATCTTGCTCATTTCTATAAGCCACCATGGTTGAAACCTTGAGTTCACAAGAACTAAGGTCTTATCTTCGGCTTTATCAATATGCACCCACAAAACCAACCTTAAAATGAAGATACTCCTCTAGGTGATGAAGGTATTGGCTTGAGTAGCTTGAGAAGTGAAAGAAAATGAAAATAAGTGAAGAAAAATGGCAAGTGTGGGATAGGGGTGTGCTTTGGCCGAGAGGGAGAGAGGAGATGAGAGGGTGAGGTGTTTGAGTGGGTATGAGGTGAAACGCGATCATTTCCTTGGTTTTGATACTTTGATTTGATTAAAAGTGGTAGTCGAATGGAGAAATTACACAAGTGTCCCTCTTGCTAGTTGTGACAAAAATTGCATGCAAGGTCAAAGGAGTAAAGTAGCAAGTTAGTGGGGTTGGAAGTTATGGTCTTAGCCTAGGACTCTATTATAAGCTAAAATGCATGCAAGGGTATACTAGTAATCTATCAATTAATAAAAGTATGATTAAAAAGAATGGATTTTAGTAAATAAAATACAACTCCACAAATCACAAGATTAATACCATAAATACTATGAGATTTTAGAAGTTTTATAAAATTGTTTTAAAAAATTTTGAACAAGAATATATTTTAAAAGAAATTTCTAAAATTAATACTCTAATATATAAGCCACATAAAAATATGATTAACAACTCTAAGCCACATAAGAAAATGCAAGTAATTTGATTCTAAGCCGCTATTATAAGAATTATCATTTATTGTCTAATTGCAACTTTTATTATCCAATTGTGATAAACTCAAATATTAATTAATTGCTTAACGAAATTTTCTTGCGTACGCTTATAAATAATCTAACAATGTTTGCAATGCCACAGAACGAAGAATGTATATGAACACATTGAATTCACATAATTTCTGACATCTATTACACGAAAAATTATATAGTGCACAAAACGGAATATTATATTACATTCATATCAAATATTTACAGGCGTTACAAAATATGAGTTCTACTCCAATAGTGAATAAGTCTCCAAGAGCAAGAGTTTATGATATGTTTGTGAAACATGTTATCCAGAATACGGATGTGATGGAAGGAATGATTACTGTCAATACCTTATGTGTAACGCCCCCAAATTCGGGGTCAGAGGATTTGGTCGTCACTATAAAACCTCAATTTAAATTAACTTGTTAACTCAATAAATAAATGCCAGCGGAAGATAATTAATATTTATGACCCCAAACTACTTCAAGATCTTTTAAGGTTTCTGGAAACAAGAAATCCAAATTCCACAAATAAATTTTCACTTTCTCTTAAAACTCTTTTCAACAAATTCCAACTCAAAACTAAACCCACTAGTATAACTTCGAAATGAAGTATACTAGGCCCAAATAAATATACAACTATAATATATAATACAATAAAAACAAATTTACACAATAAAACTTACACTAGTTCACAAATCCTGGACTAACCACCTTTCAAGAGCTTTTTCTTTGCTTACTCGAATTTCGCAGCTAAACAGCGCAAGCTAATCCTCACTAGAGGTTAAATTTGAAAACATGCAAGTATGAGCGAAAGAAATGCTCAACAAGATCATTATAGCGAATATAGGGTCGTTTTGATATAAAACCGACATATGCATTAGAGCAGAACATTTAAAATTATAATTGCTGAATCATAAAATTTTAGTTGAGGAATATCAAAATTGATTCCTTAATTGTATTCAAAACCATTTTGATATTTTTGAGCGAAATGCTTCAGCAATACTTTGAATCTTGACGAGAATCAAACTCGTAAAACAGTGTTTACGGAAATATCGTAAAACAACAACAACAAGAAGCAATGACTATGGATTGAATCATAAAACTTTATTCAAAACTCAACTCTTGATATTAATATTCATTTTGATGTCATATTAAATTAGATATCAATATGAACTTTGATGCTCACAACCTACCCGCGCTAAAATATGGAAGTCAACATCAATCATCTGCATTAATACCACCTTTGATATTTAACAACAACTTAAATATCAACATCAATCAGCAACCGAATCAAAACTGTATTCCATCTTTATTTAAAACCAAAATAGTTGATAAATTATTCCTTATAAGATTATCAAAAATAATATAATAATTTAGATTGGAATCCTCGAACGACGGTGTGTTGCTGCCGGTGATCAGCCGCGGAGCAACACCGGTATGCCAAAGCATATCCAACTAAACAAAGGGGTACCCAAGGCACATATCAGCCTAATGGTATTATAACCTGTATAATACCTAAATCTCCACTGGACCGCCGCCATGGCCTCTTACGCAACCATCCAATCTTAAAACATTTTATTGAGAGGGGTCATAATACTCAACACCTGTTGGATTTTAATCGCAGCGGAGGCATGGTAAAACACTTTTTACACATATAGAATCCAAATAAAAGCATATAAATCGTGGTAAAAACATATGGATTGATTACTAACCTTTAATAGCGATCCACCAAGAAAACGATGTTAAGGTGGAGGAGGAGGTGGAGAGAATTAGGTTTTCTAAAACTTTTGGGTTGGGGTTAGAATAAAAATAGGGTTTATAATAGTATATTTATAGGCAAAATTTTCAGCTGAAATTTTCCCATAAAAATTATTATTATTAACCCATTTATTATTCTCATTAATAATTAAAACACCTTTTAATTATTAATCCTTTTTCTAAACACTTTAGAAATAATTCTCTCTCTTGATTTAGTTTCCAAAATTAAATTCTTAATTAATAATATTAAGAACTTTTCTTAATTAATTTATAAACAATTAAATCTCATTTAATCAATTATTAAATTTGCCAATTAATTATTTATTTCATAAATAAATAATTATCAGCCATTATTAATTAATTTCTCCACCATTAAATCATTCTCTTTTTATGGTGTGACCCTGTAGGTTCAATATTAAGCCGGTAGTAGAAATAAGTAATAATAAAACTATTTTATCATTATTTATATAAATTCTCTAATTTATTAAATATGATTAATTAATTAATCATATTTATTCTACATCGTGAGGGATATACTTCTCAGCATATCGCGACTATCCGGATAATACGAATTCACTGCTTAGAATACCAAGAACCTATTCAGTGAATAGTTACCGTACAATAAACTCCTTCTACCCTACAATGTCCTGATTAAATATAAGGCATGGATCTTGTGTCAAGCCTATCTAATTTAATCACTTGCTTACCATTTACTATGCTTAGTTCTATGCAAATTAGAAACTCCTTTCTAATTTCATTCACTCTGGCCAGAGATTCCTGAACTAGCATAAGTGGATCAGCCTTGAACATTCGCTTCCTTCACTGGAAGGGGTAGATCCTTTATTGATCATACACTATCTTCGTGTACAAATTCCTATACCCAGTAGAGCCCTAATAATTGTCCCTGGAGACTAAGAACTAAACCAAAGCATAGTTCAGTGTACACAAGATGACTATGATGACCTCAAGTCTAAGGATACTTGTACAACTATTACTATGTGAACAACTGCTGACACGTGAGTGAACTCCATCAGTTGTTCAGCTGTGCGAGTCATGTTCAGTGAACTTATTCTATAATAAGCACCTACATACTAGCTATAGTGTCACCACACAAATGTCTATGAGAACAGACATCCTTCATAATGAAGCAAACATAGTATGTACCGATCTTTGCGGATTATTAATTACCAGTTAGTAATCCTATGATCAGGAACTATTTAAGTTTAGAGTTATCATCTTTTAGGTCTCACTATTATGATCTCATCATAATCCATAAAAAGCTTTACTCTAAACTATGGTATATCTTATTTAAACACTTAAATAGATAGAGCCCGTAATAAAAATAAAACAAGTCTTTTATTAATATCAATGGAATCAAAACAGATTACATAAAAAGTTATTCCTAAATCCTAATACATGATTGGACTTAGGACATATTCCTTTCAATCTCCCACTTGTACTAAAGCCAATCACTCTGGTATCTAATACCCATCTTGTCTTTATGACGATCAAAGCGACTTTCATAAAGTAGCTTTGTGAGTGGGTCTGCTATGTTGTTATGTGTGTCAACTCTAATTCAATACAACACAAGAAATGTTATCGCGCTCCCACTAACCCTTTTGTAGACACATGGTTCATCTACGTTTTTCATAAAACCAAACTCTTTAATTGTCTCATCAAAATGGATGTTCCATCTACGAGAAGCTTGCTTTAAACCACATATGGTTCGCAGCAGCTTACACACTAAGTTTTCATTTCTCTTGGAAAGAAAACCATCTGGCTAATTGCCAGATCTCATAGTCGTAGTAAGCAGCAATCGCAAGCAAAATCCGAACTGATTATAACAGGGCTACAGGTAAAAGCTTTCATCAAAGTCAATCCATTGCCTTTGTTTGAATTCTTTTGCCACAAGCCTGGCCTTAAAGGTCTCCACCTGGCCATCTGCTCTAATCATTCTTTTGTATCCCGTATACATAGATTTCATTCTGGATTTCATGGCACTACGCCATTTCTCTGAGTCAACACTACTCATAGTCTCATTATAGGTCACAGGGTCGTCATCATCAATGATCGACAACTCATTGTCATTCTCAATGACAAGGCCATATTACCTCTCAGGTTGGCGAGACACTCTCCCTGACCTACGAATGGGCTGTTCCACAGAAGGTTGTTCAGTCAGAACAGGTGTTTCCACTTGATCCGTAGTAGTTTGTGCTACTTGAACTTCATCAAGTTCAATTTTGCTCTCACTGTTTCCTTCAACGATAAACTCCTTTTTTAAGAAGGTAGCATGTCTGGAGACAAACACCCGATGATCGGTATAAAAGTAATAACCTAAAGTCTCTTTAGGATATCCCACAAAACTACATTTTACGGATCGATATTCCAGCTTATCTGGGTCAACTTATTTGACATAAGCTGGACATCCCCAAATCTTAACGTGTTTAAGACTCGGTTTCCTTTCTTTCCATATCTCATACGGAGTTTGAGGAACAGATTTGGAAGGCACCTTATTCAGTAAATATGCTGAGGTTTCCAATGCATAACCCCATAGGAATACTGGAAGATTTGCATAGCTCATCATGGACCGAACTATGTCTAACAAAGTTCGATTTCTCCTTTCAGATACCAATCTGGAGGCGTCCACTGGGTGACTATACCATTTACTTTGAGATAATCCAGAAACTCTCCATTCAAGTATACACCACCTCGATCTAATCGAAGAATTATAATACTATGTTTGGTTTGTTTCTCCACTTAATACTTATACTCTTTGAACTTTTCAAAGGCTTCAAACTTGTGTTTCATCAAACACATATTCGAATCTAGATCTATCATCTATGAAAGTAATGAAGTACAAAAAATCCACGTATGGCTTGCGTAGACATTGGTCCACATACATCTGTGTGTATCATTCCTTGCAAATTTGCAGCCCTCTCTCCATGTCTACTAGATGGAGACTGTAGACATTGGGTTTTGAAAGTATTTTTATTGAAAGCGGAATATTTTTCTGAGTCTATATGCGTTCGTTTCGTATTAAACGGACGAACGGTTTATTTAATACAAATAAAATAAGAATAAATCAATTAATAATAATATTAATTGATTTTTAAATACTAAAATAAAAATTTGAAAAGTTCAAAATAATTTTTAGAAATTATTTTGCTTAATTATAAATAATTATATTTTATTTAACTATTTATAAATAAAAAAATTATTAAATGAATTAATCAATCAATTAAATGAATAAATAATTAATCAAAACAAATTATAAACAATTAAATCAAATTATAATTTCCGAAAATAATAAAAGAAAAAAAATTGGAATTAAAATAACTCAGTTAATTATTAAAAATAATTAACCAAATTTAATTTGGAATTAAAAATGAAATTTAGAATATAAAATAGAATTTTGATTTATTTTAAAAAAAATAAATCACAGAATAGCTTTAGGAGTCAGGGTTGTCTTCAACCTTGGATCAAACAAGAAATTTGGTTAGGAAGATGACCGGAATGGTGAAGAACGCCACCAGTTTCCGGCGAACTCCCCAAAGCTCCGGCAGCCTCCAAATCCGACCAAAACAACTCTGTTTTACAAGGTTTTCGGTCCAAATCGACTAAACAACAACCCAAAAACTCTATTATATAATCAACAACACCAAAACAACATCAAAACTGCTATTCCGGTTACACCCACGAAGAACTCCGATTGATAGGGATAAATAAATCCTGATTGTGTAATTAAAATTTACATTGATTATACAAGGTGTGGGCTGCTATGCCCAATCAGAAGATGTATGATATTCAGACCAAATGGTTAATACATTGATCAGGCCTGATGGACCGAATCAGGCCTGATGGACCGAATCAGGCCTGATGGAACAAAGAAGGCCCAAAACCCTGATTATTAATTAATTTCATAATTAATTAATAAGGGAGAAAAACAGCTATTAAGATAAGTCCTAGTGGGGATAAAAATCCTTATAGATTGGCCTCCAAGGAACCTCATAGGATAATGAATCAGCTTCCTACTTCCTAGGACTCCTAAGTCCATCCTAATTCAGAGACTTGACCACCAAGTCTCCTATACCAAGTCCAATTCAAGGACTCCCACATCTATATAAGGGGCCTCCCCCCACAGACCAAGAACTACATTTTTTGACTTGATCCTTGGCAATCAGCGAGGTACGTAGACATCTTGTTAAGGCAGATTGAGTCACGAAACATAAGAGCAGTCAAATCGAGCCTCGAAGCTCACGCTCCTTAGTAATAAATACAACAATTATATATATTAGTTTTTAATCCATAACATTTGGCGCCGTCTGTGGGAAAAGCACAACAACAACCATGGCAAGAACACGGAGAATAATTAGAGCTCTGGAGGAAGGAACACCATCGGCGACAACCCAGGTGATTTCGTCAACCGTGGAGATACCCCCTCACTCAACTTATGCATCTACTCAAGGGGAAGCCCAGATAGGGGCAACTCAACCTCAGCCACAAGGGACGATTCCCCTGGCTATTCAAGGTACGAATCCTCAAGTTCAACAAGTACATGTACCTGTGAATTCTCGACCCGTCGGGTATGAATATTCAACTGTTGTTACTACTAACCCCCCTTATGGGATGCCCCTTTACCCCGAGCTTGGAGGAAGTGGACATGCTGGGCGAAGTGAAGCACGAGGGCAATCACCCCCCTACATACAAGGTTTGGCTCCTATCCCCGAGGATCGGGAATTTTCTGGTCCTTACACTGAGAGAGACTCCGAATCTTCGGATAATGAAGTAGCCCCAAGAAGGAGGCGTGCTAGCAAAGAGTCGATGGCTGATGGAAGCCAACGCCCTTAAAGCACCCAAGGAGTGAATCCCCAAGAAGTGCAGGAAAGGATCAGGGCTCATGAGGCTGAGATTCAAAGGCTGAGGCGCGACTTGGAGGCGCACCAGACCACCAGACCCCAAGCACCTCCTAGAGGGAGAAATCATCCTCCCATCATAGACCTGGACGGTCCGGTGCAGAGAAGGGCTGTTGTCCTAAGGGCTGATCTAAGCAATCTTCTTCCCCTTGGAGATCCTGATAATCCTACTCCACCATTCACTGAAGGAATAATGAATAACGGGTTATATATCAAAGTGGTCACTTAACTGAAGACCATATATCAGTTTAATCATTAAACTTAACGGGGTATCATTTGAATCACTAAAATTATAATAAAATATCAAACAGATACCTCAAAATATGTGTTCGAGAATTAAAAATTATTTTATGGAGTTCTATATATTTTTCTTAAATTTTGTTACAACCAAATGCAAATGTATGATATCTAGTATTTTATATAATATAGTAAGATTTTTAAAATTTTATCTACTATTTATTTTTATTTTTGTAGTCATTTTCTTTATTTAAATAAAAATAATTAGTGGATAATTTTTTAAAAATCTCACTACATCATCTAAAATACTATGAATTCATCACTTTTCATTTGGTTGTAATATAATTTAAGAAAAATGTTTAGAACTTCATAAAATAATTTTTAATCCTCGAGCACATATTTTGAGGTATCTGTTTGATATTTATTATGACTTTAGTGACTCAAATGATACCCCGTTAAGTTTGATGATTAAACTGATATATGAGTTTCAGTTAAGTGACCACTTTGATATTTAACCCAATGAATAACCATATCTCAAGGAAGTTCAAGATGCCAACTATCAAAGCTTATGATGGCACGGGTGATCCCGCTAATCATGTTAGAACATTCTCTAATGC
This sequence comes from Apium graveolens, assembly GCF_009905375.1. Lineage (NCBI taxonomy): Eukaryota > Viridiplantae > Streptophyta > Magnoliopsida > Apiales > Apiaceae > Apium > Apium graveolens. Next base: position 301,290,563 of record NC_133648.1, on the reverse strand, counting down.
ACTGTTGTTGCAGCCCGTGAATGATGCTATAAAGTGTCGGGCCTTCCCTCAAACCATATCGGGTATGGCTCAAAGGTGGTACAGTCGCTTGCCCCCAAACTATATTGGTCGTTCAGAGAATTAAGCCAGGCTTTTATTAAGCAATTCATCAGTGGGAGAGTTCATGAGAAAAGTTCAGCATCTCTTATGAGCATTGTGCAGGGGACAAAGGAATCCTTGAGAGATTACCTGAATCGTTTCACAAAGGAGGCTTTAAAAGTCCCAGACCTTGATGATAAGGTAGCCATGATAGCACTGCAACAAGGAACTAGGGATGAGTTTTTTAAGATGTCCTTGGCCAAACGCCCCCCTGAAAGCATGTTGCAGCTCCAGGAGAGGGCATGGAAGTATATCAAAGTCGAAGAAAGCATGAGGAAGACCGTAGTGAGTAATGAGCCCGCTGTAGGCAAGAAGCGGAAGACTGATCTAGAGTATATCGCTAAGGACAAGTATCCTACAATCGAGCAAAACCCTGATTTAACCCCCAAGAAGGGAGGACCTGGGCAAAAGTTCACCGAATACGCTAAGCTGAATGCTCCTAGAAGCCAGATCTTGATGGAAATCGAGAAAGATCGAGATATTCATTGGCCTAAGCCCCTGAAGGCTGATCCTGCCAAGCTAGACAAGAGCAAGTATTGCAGATTTCACAAAAATGTTGGTCACGACACCGATGAGTGTAGGCAGCTGAAAGATGAAATTGAGTTCCTCATTCGAAAAGGAAGATTGAACAAATACACTGGAGAAGGAGGGGACCGGAATAATAATGGAAGGAAGAACTTTGAAGATCGTAGGAGGGACCAAGACGATCAGGGGCGAAACCCCCAGCCTAGAGGACCAGTTATAAACACAATTTATGGAGGGCCGCGACCTCGAGGGCCTGTGATAAACACGATCTTTGGAGGTCCAACTACTGCTTGATTATCCAAAAACTCCAGAAAAGCATATACTAGAGAGGTTATGCATATTGTTGGAGAAGCCCCGAAGAGGGCCAGGACAGAAGTAACATTGGCTTTTGATGATTCTGACCTAGAGAGTGTGAAGTTTCCTCATGACGACCCGCTGGTCATAACACCGGTAATAGGAAATAGCCCGGTCAAGAGGGCCCTTGTGGATAATGGTGCTTCAGTGGATATCTTGCTCCATGACGCCTTTCTAAGGATGGGGTATAACGACTCCCAGTTGACACCAACCGACATGCCAATATATGGATTTGCAGGAATAGAATGTCCTATGGAAGGGATAATCAAGTTGCCAACCACAATAGGTCAGGAACCGAGGCGAGCAACGCAGATGTTGGGCTTTGTGGTGGTAAAGGCTAGTTCAACTTATAATGCTATCATGGGGAGAACATGGATACATGCCTTCAAGGCAGTCCCTTATTCCTACCATTCAGTTATGAAGTTTCCCAACCGGAATGGGATTGGCGAGGAGAGAGGAGATCAAAAAATGGTTAGAAGCTGTTATGTAGCCTCCTTGAGGGCAGATGGAGTTGGGGGGCAGGTTCTACCTATTGAAGATCTGGATATCTGTAACACCCCCAAATCCGGGGTCGGGGATCCGGGTTGTCACGAGTTCCATTTCCCTTAATAACACCCAATCTTAATAAATAATCAACTACTCTGTACTGTGACCCCACAATAAACACACACACCACAAGTTATAGTCTCAGAGATGAATATCCAACAAAATAATCACAAGTCGTTTTATTCCATAATTATATGCCAATACACCTTAAAAGGGTTTCTGAATAAATTTATATTTCTTTGCCATTATTACAATTGATAAAGATACATAAGTCTGGTACATCAAAAGTTGAAAGCCTAGCCTATTGGTAGTTCCTACCTCAGCTACAGCGACATCAACGCCTATAGGAAACTGCGGAACGTTTCCTAATCGCTTGCGAATCGGGAGCTTGGTCCTGTTCATCTTTTCTATCTGTTGTTGTGTGATGAAAGAAGAAAGCAAGGGTGAGCAGCAAGCCCACCAAATAATATGTATAATGATTAACAATATATGAGCATTCTTATAGTACTCATGAAAGTCTTGGTCAAGAAGAAATGAACCAAGCTGATATCTTAACGCGACCAAGTCGCAAAATATTCAGTATATATATACATATATACTTTTCACAATCTTTGAAATCCTCTGACATGTATAATATACACAGAGTTCCAGTTTATAACTGTATAAAAATATCGTTGTAAGGTGATCTCATATATCTAACCTTGTCTCAACATTTTTCTGAAAATCTTTGACATGCACAAGATAATCATTTACTAGATATAAGTTTAAAAGATGAAGTTACAAGATACTCCAATATACTTATATCTTTTCCGAATACTACTTGAACTACCACCGTTCAATGTATAAATAGTTCATCCCATAGATTAAGCTACGAGACAAAACTTGTATAGAATCAATCTTTAAAATATCATCAAAATAAAATGAAGTTACGAGATACTTCATTTGATGCAAACATCATTTTGAAAACTTGACCCTGCCAACACTCAACAATCGCCCAACCGTAGCCTTTCTATCGAAGTGCTCTGGGTAGTGTTGCAGAAATATCCAATTGGATGATGAACTCATTACGGGAGTTTACCGTGCCAGGAAGACCACTTACGATGATCAGTCGTAGTAGTGCAACCCCACCATTTTCTACATGTAGAGGAGAACCTGTCGGATTTACTTGTTAACCGAACACTGGACTCCTAAGGAATGGACCGTCTTAGCGGAACTTCCGGGCCATTTGGGCCAATATAATAAGGCTGGGCAGGCGCTACTCGACCACTTATGCCACTCCTAGTTCAGATGAAATCCATGACCCTGAAACGTAAAGCTCGTTCTCCCTTTCCCCAAGTAGAAACTTGTTGATACGGCACCACTAAGAAGTCGTATCTAGATGGAAAGGAAAACTCACCGATATTTCCCAGGTGATGCCTGTTAATGGATTAACTTGTTCCAAGAATTTTACTTCCCGAGTGTTGGGTAAGTAATCAAAAACTCTTTTATCAGAATAGCAACCTTGTTGCGAATATAAAATACACCACAGAGCCGGATCCCTCAGGTTTTGAGCGAGTATTTAAATCCCCTTCGAAAGGAGGATCTTAAATATAAAAATGAGTTTTGGGATCCGCCCTAACCTTTAAAAATCATTTTGAAGACTCGAAAACATTTTTAAGAATGTTTGGAGTGATGCTGATTTAATAAAATAAATCTGTCCCAATATATTAGAAAATATCTGAATATTATTATTTAAATATTATTCCCATAAAGAATAATCTTTATAAAAATAATTGAAGTAGAAGTTTTAAAACTTATACTTTAAATAAATATTAAATAACCAAAGATATACTTATACGAAAGTACTATCTTTAATTGAATAATCAAAAATAAGTTTGATTATCGACACATTATTCTTTAATAAAATAAAGAATATTAATTAGTAAATAATCGGAGTCATAAGTCCTCGAATGAATATTCAAAATAATATTAATTAATAAAATAAACGGAGTCATATGTCCTTGAATGAATATTCAAAATAATATTCATTAGTAAAATAAACGGAGTCATAAGCCCTCGAATGAATATTCAAAATAATATTCATTAATAAAATAAAGTTATCGAATAAAACTTATTTGATTCATAGTTTTAAAAACTATATCTATATATAAATATATATAATATACTCGGGAACATCGACTCCCGGTTTTAGAAAAATGTTCACCTTTGGGTCCCCTATACTAAGGGTATACGCAACTACTGCTTATCTCTAGCATAGGTATTATGCAACTTATAAGCAATTGAATCAACAATATATATCAAGATTACGAAACAGACATGCATATATACCATATCACATGCTCCAATATATCGCAAGATTTGCTAATTAACCACCATGCATCTATCACAAGATAATGCATATACATATGTATACATCACAACAACAGTATAACGGGTAGAAAACTTGCCTGAGCGACTGGGGGTTACAAATGGCTCGGGACGAGTCTGGTAACCTATAAACAACATGTAAGTTGGAATTAAACCAAAGTCACTTGTAAACCTATACTTTAACCAAATTAGACTCTAACGCTCGCTTTGCGCTTAGTGATTCTCTTAAGTCGCTCGAGTACCCTCGGCTCCACTATTTTTAATAAATTAACCATTATTAGTTTCAAGGAGATTCTTTCACGAGTGTCTTACCAACTGCCTATCACACTTTACATAAATGTTTCTTACTCGAATTAGCCCTTTTAGGTCTTTAACCTATGTTTCAAAGTAAGGCGAGGGGTAATGATTCGTTCGCGAAACGTCGTTACTTAAAACTGCCGTTTCTCCTAAACCGTACATCGGAATCAAACGAACCACATATCAAAACGAAGCACGTAACATGAACTATCTATACATGGCAATGGTCAAAACCTAGCAGGGAGTTCTCGGGTCCTAATGTTATGAACAAAAACAGCCTAAAGTAAATCGGACATTACGACGGCTATGTTTACGCGATTTCCCAAAATTTTACCAACCAATTCAACACCAAACCATCACCAATCAATCCCAATGCAACCATATGACCATATCACTCATCAAACACTTTAAAACATTTAAACCAATCTCAAATCACACCATGAATCATCAAGAACAACTAGTGCTACTTTTTAACTCCAAAATCAACAAAAGCACTTAACCACTAAGATCTCAACATGACAAAACAACTACTACACTTAATCTATCATTCCATCATCATAAACATTTATACCAAACAACTAAATGCTAAGATAATGAAGAGTTATACCTTCCTTGAAGCTTTTAATCAATGAAAGATCCTTGGAATGCCCATGGAAGCCTTGATCTATGTTTAAGCTACCTTGAACTTTCATAAAAAATCAAGAAAACCAAAGTTATTTCTTGAAGGTTACTATTCACCATCTTCTTACTTGATTTATTGGAAGAGATTGTGAAGGAATTAGAAGCTTAAACTTATAGGACATCCATATCTATGTACAAGGAACCTTAGATAATTACCTCACTAATTAACAAGCCTTGGATCTTGAATTTTGGAAATTTCTTCTTTGAAAAAGAAGAAAAGCCGAGAGCAAGCTTGGGAGAAAGAGAGATTTTTGTGTTTTTTGCTTTGATTTGTTTTTTGGTTGGTTGTTTTTGTTTAGATTTTGGTTAATTACCTTAATAACCTTGAACTTTGTGTTGTTATCATTCATCCACACCTCCTTCCCTCCTATGTCATGCTTACATCACCTTATTGTGTCATCATCCCTTACTTGTCCTCTCCTTATTGGTTGGATGACCTCATCATCCCTAACCTCCTTGATTAACTTCCTAATTGTTTTTCCTAATGACCGCTGATTTGTTATACAGTTCGCTTAACTTTCATTTTTGTTTATCGTTTGAGGGATCATACCCGGGATCTTATTACTTGGGTTTCCTTAACCTTTCTCAATACATTCTAATCCTTTTATGATCCTCTCTTATAATCCTTTTATTTAAATCCTTTTTATCCTGTTACCTTATACTCAATTCTTTCCGTATCTAGTGGATTTCCGGGAAAAATCAAAGTGTTCGGAATTGGATTCTGACGATCTTTACATACACTTATATACCATATAGAGTACTAATAAAATCTCAGAATATCCATAACAGAACCCCTACATAGTGTGGCATGAAAAGTTTTCTCATTCAGCAAAAACACTATTCATAAGGGTTACAAAAATTTCCAAAAATTGGGGTTATTACAGTCTCCCCTCCTTAAAAGGATTCCATCCCGGAATCAGATAGAAAATGAATAGGGATACTCTCTTAACATTGCACTTTCTAACTCTCGAGTAAATTTTCCCACATTGTGGTTCTTCCATCAAACTCTGAATAGTTTGATAACCCTTTTCCTAAGCACTTGTTCCTTTTCACTCTATAACCCTTCCTGGTTGCTCCATATAGGTTACGTCGGGTTGCATGTCTATGCGCTCATATGCCCCTATTTATCTGGCATCCGAATTACACTTCCTTAACATTGATACGTGGAACACGTTAAGAACTTGCTACATGTTCGGGGGTAGGGCTAGCTCGTATGCTAACTTCCCAATATGTTTTAGTATATCCAAGGGTCCAACAATTCATGGACTTAAACTTTCCTTTCTTTCCAACCCTCATCAATCCTTTCCAAGGGATACCTATAACATCACTAGGTCCCCTATTTCATACTCTTTGTCCTTTCGAGTCAAATTAGCATACCTCTTATGTCCATCTTGGGTTACTACCAGCCGTCCTCTGATTAGATCTATTATATCCCTGGTCCTTTGGACTACTGCGGGTCCGAGCATCTTGCGCTCTACAACTTCATCCTAACATAAGGGAGATCGACATTGTTTTCCCTCAAGGATCTCATAAGGCGATATCTCAATACTGACATATGATCTATTGTCGTAAGAAAACTCAATCCGTGTTAAGTGATCATTCCAAATTCTTCCAAGTCTATCGCACAGACTCTTATTATAGCTTTTTGCGCTATAGGTTTTGCTTCTCAATACCCACTCTTTTCCAGTTCGTAATCGCTACTACCTTCCGTTCCTAATATTATACTGGTTATACTTTTGCTCGTTAGCATTCTATAACCTTTTAATAACCACGTCAACCTTAGTATCACGAATGTTTTTCCATTCCGAATACCACCATAACTTTACTACTCCTTTTTCAGCTGTTTCTATTTTCCCAAAGTTTGATCAATCATATAGAAGTAAAGGAATTTGTTGAGAGATCACTATGATCATGAACACTTGTTCTTTTGCATAGTTAGTACAGAAGGTGGCCAGCCTTTAGTACTTGACAAGCAATTAAACAACCTGTGGTATCCTACTAGGCTTCTATCACACAGATAGATAGTCATTCGGCAATACCTCCCCTTCTGGAAGGGTTGTTCTTCTCGGCTTACATGAAATGAAAAGGAGAGAAAAGAACGAATTGAAGAGAATTGTATATATATAAAAAAAATATACTGCCACAAAATATTTGGCTTGGAATCTACCTCTGAACTATAGAGGTTTAACATAGGAGAATAAAACATATATGTATATAAATCCACATCAAGTATAATAGCATCGCATTTCACATGCTTAAATATTTACTATTCCATCCATCATTCTATGGACCCATGCTCTTGCTCGAGCTTATACACAATCACCTTTGAAACTCCCTGGACATCGAAAATCAAATCTGGGATCTCATTCTAGACATCATCGTTACTAGAATTCTATGCTTGCACCGCAACCTTCCTCATATAGTAATACGACTCTCTTTTCATAAGAGGGAATAAATATTCAATAGGTAGATACTCTACTTAATTAGTCTATCAATGATAACTTATACACTACCACGACCCGATTAGTGGTACTCAATCTCAACATCCATTCCAATACAACTCTCACGGTTGTAATCAGCTCATTACTCGCAGAATCATTGCTGCATTACTATGGTCCACCACTGACCTACTGTCATCATTCACTTTCCATGAAATCTTAATATCTAACCATACGGAGTCCATACATGTCTTATAGAATTCTTCTAAGGAGGTAACATAATCACCATTCATGATTCATGCAAAACACTCCTGATCCTGACATACATACATGACATGAAGCAGATAAAATTGCAGAAGAGTTTCAATCAAAGCAACGATAGCAGGTTAATACCATTCTTAATCGTATGCCTTAAATAGAAGACTTAACTCAAGGGTTCGTCTAGTCCTTTTTGAAACATGGTCCTGGCTTATCTCAAGATAGTATCTTCTGAGATAGATAGCCCGCTCATGGCGATTACACGAATTAAACCTTTACCAACTACTATTATGGTTGGGTATTGCACAGTCATCAGAAGGAATGTCAATCTTCTAAACCATAATACAACCTTCATAGCTTTAACCATCATCACTGTATTCTTTTGGCACAAGCGCCTATAATTATTCTCTTACCTTTAAAGTGTCGGCCACCTCTTTGGCCTTTCCTGATAGTAAAATTTCCTTATAGTCAATGTCATTTTAACCACCCCTAAATAATTTTCCACCTCATTTCAATCACAGCTTCTGTGAAGATGTTTTCCTTAAAGTCTGATGAGTAAAATAAAAAAAAAATTATCACCATTTTTCCATAAGTTATTGCCTCAGTCTTTAGAGGTTAATCACTGTCACGACTGACTTTTAATCATACTTAGAACATCTTTTTATCTTAAGTCCTAATTGCCCTGAACAATTTCGACCATTACTGGTTCGATCCATACTTTCTCGTGGTTTAACACGTGCCCCACTTGGCATCATTATAATTACGTCATATTTCCTTTATCAACATTTCTATTCTTGAGAATTTCGAATATTACCTTTCTCCTTGTAAAATCTTTAAGGTTATCCTTAAATCCTTCATCAGGTACACCCTAGGCACAGGGCATATCAAGATACCATTTACTAATACCAGAATCATTGTCTATATGCTTCTGAAAAATTTCTCCACTGATCCTTAAAGGTTGTTGTTACCTTAATCCTTTCCAATTCATACTGTCAAAACTCATGATGTCCCTATTAAGGGTGCAATGCCAACCTTTATGCATTTCCCTAGGATTCATTTCAAGTTATCGGGGTTTTATCCTTAATTCCACCTTTAAAAGATACTTACACTCTTCCATGGATAAATCAATTCATATATCCTTGATAGATTATCTTATTCAATCATTCTCACCTCGCTAGTCTATGCCTAATTTCATAATAATATCCTTATCCAAAATGAGGTCAATCCATATGGCCTCCAAAAGATAACAACGATTATCCACTTTTCTTGCCTGATTTGGTAATGATAACAGGGATGTTCTAGAAGATATTGGTCGTGTTCAACATGAACTTCTTCTTAATAATTCCTCATTTACTTTTGTTGTTTATCTCAACAGTCATCTCAATGTTGGGATATCTTTCATACCTGGCGTCTCCCTTTCTGGGTATCATGCCACCGATCTTATACTTCACATTCTTGAAGGTCACTTCCTTCATCCAATTTTCCTAATTTCTTACTTTCTTGTCTCCTCAGTCTATCCGCGTCTCATTATTTATCCTTCGGACTATCTCAAGGTTTCCTCGAATCCTCCCAACTTACAGGGGATAAAATATATGTATCTCTTATGCCCTCAACCATCAACTTTAACTCATGGGGAATCACCCTTATCCTGACGATTACATACTTTTCTATTTCTATTGTTACGAGTCTTAGGGTTTCCTCATACCCAACTCCCTTATCATTCCTCAAACTCTATTATCTTTATTTTCCTTTCCACTTCAGTTTCTTTTTATTTTCTTTTCTATTACAATCATTTCATGAAACCACTACTCATTAACTTCAAACATCACGTCGTTCTGGGATTCTTATCATCAGAACGAATCTTGACAACTTTTACAACTTAGCTTCATAATTCATCATACTCGTTCGCCTTTGTTCTGGCTCTAAAGCTTTTATACTATCTCCATAACCTTGGGAATTACTTTCCCGAGAACAATTGACTGAACTTTAATCAGTTTATCCTAACCTCTGGCTCCGTGCCTTTCTTGGTCTTTCACCAGCGGGGGGGCTCTCTCTTAGGAAGGTAGGTGACAAAAATAGTCTTTTGCGCTTCATCAATCATTTAGAATCTCAAATGATTCCTCTATTTCCTTTAGCCAGGCTTTTGCCTTGACTGGGTCAACTTGTTCCTTGAAACTCTGAGAGCTTAGTGACTTAAAGGTCCTGAAAGAATTTCCCACTACATTGTTTCCCTCAAGGTGGTGGTTGGGAATAAAGTATAAGTTCTGTTTAGACAGGTCCATGAATTTCCGTATAGGAGTACCGTCTCGGGTCTCCCTATCTCGCTCGACTTCTATTTTCCCAGTCTAAATATTTCTTCCTACTCCCCATAATTGGGGTCATCTTTAAATTTAAAATCCTCATTTTCCACTTTATTATATTCTGGGTTCCTTATATCTTAATTACGACCTCCCTGATTATCACATTCAAGGTTTGCCCCTAATCTTATTCCTTGTGGGGGCATATTACTTGGAAATTTTTTTTGAGAATCTCTGGATATTTGTCTTACTTACTTTGCTTAAGTCTTTCCCTCGTTCAGTCCTTGCACGATTGCAAATTATGAATTCTCAAGTTCGATAAACTTCATGACACTCTCTTAAGTGTTAATAGAGCAATTAACAATGTGATCTTATCACAAACAAACTGATCTGAACTGAAATTAACGAATATATACATAACCATTTGTTCGAGGGTACAACAACTGAACACATTAAAGAGAATTACATCATGTGATCTGATTGCTTCTATCCCAAAAGTACTACCATAGATAATCATCTAGTCATTAAAACTAATCATTCATAACTTAAGCTAATCCTCCAACAGCGGTGCTACATGAAACCCTTGTCTGATTGCTCTGGCTCTGCACACTACCATGGATCAAAACATGCGGGCACACACGACATCCCTAACCTGCTCCATCACAGAGGTGATGAGGTCTAAGATAGTTGCAAGTAGAGCTGGATCAATCTGACCCTCAAGATGGCCTCTAGCTGTAACACGGGTGGTAGCCTCAATCCTTTCCATGCTATGAGCTAATCCTGCCGGAAGTACCCCGCTCTCAATCCTTGGTGCAGTAAGTCGATCCAACATATCACTCCTAACATTACGGGCCTCGGACAGGCCACCCAAAGTCATGTGATAATTGGCGATAAGAGAAGCCTGAGTGGTAGCATCTAGAAGTCCATGGGGTACAGGTGGCGCAGACCCAAGAGATCCAAACGGATAACCAAACACGGTATCAGGTGGCAATGGTGCAGGAGATAAAGGTGGCATTTCCTCAGTAGGTGCTGGGCTCTGTACAGGGGAGGGAATAGGAATTGGTGGAACCTCATGGATGTCTACAGGAACCTCTGGAAGAGGGTCTGATACTGGTATAATTGGGGTCGTGGAAGGCCCCACTCCTTCTGCGCTCATTAACCTTTGTGCCCTTGGTAACTCTTCATCCTCTAGTGCCACCCTCGCGGCCATTCTTGCTCTGGTAGTCGCCCTGACTACGGTCATCAATTCCTCAGCGGTCCTCTCTTCATTCTCATCAGGATCCTCCATGAGATCCTCCTCAGCCACAATCCTTTCCGGAATAACATCCTCAACCGCAACATTCTCAATATGAATCTCATGAATCTCATCCGGTCCCTCATTAGGGTACTCTATCGGATTCACAATTTGATCTCCAACTTGTAATAAAACATCCTCATGCAGATACTCTTGAACCTCAGGGTTCGGTGCCCCGCTGCCCTATACGAGAACGAACTATGTTACTATCACGATATTTATAAGGGTTCCCATAAGGGTTTTAACTGTCAGTACTACGTTAGGTAGCCCGACTATGAACTTGGCAAGAGTTCTTATTATCTTAGTGAACTTATTATCTTTATGTCACATCATCTCTGAGGTTTATAACGCTTAGCTCTGATACCATTTCTGTAACACCCCCAAATCCGGGGTCGGGGATCCGGGTTGTCACGAGTTCCATTTCCCTTAATAACACCCAATCTTAATAAATAATCAACTACTCTGTACTGTGACCCCACAATAAACACACACACCACAAGTTATAGTCTCAGAGATGAATATCCAAAAAAATAATCACAAGTCGTTTAATTCCATAATTATATGCCAATACACCTTAAAAGGGTTTCTGAATAAATTTACATTTCTTTACCATTATTACAATTGATAAAGATACATAAGTCTGGTACATCAAAAGTTGAAAGCCTAGCCTATTGGTAGTTCCTACCTCAGCTACAGCGACATCAACGCCTATAGGAAACTGCGGAACATTTCCTAATTGCTTGCGAATCGGGAGCTTGGTCCTGTTCATCTTTTCTATCTGTTGTTGTGTGATGAAAGAAGAAAGCAAGGGTGAGCAGCAAGCCCATCAAATAATATGTATAATGATTAACAATATATGAGCATTCTCATAGTACTCATGAAAGTCTTGGTCAAGAAGAAATGAACCAAGCTGATATCTTAACGCGACCAAGTCACAAAATATTCAGTATATATATACATATATACTTTTCACAATCTTTGAAATCCTCTGACATGTATAATATACACAGAGTTCCAGTTTATAACTGTATAAAAATATCGTTGCAAGGTGATCTCATATATCTAACCTTGTCTCAACGTTTTTCTGAAAATCTTTGACATGCACAAGATAATCATTTACTAGATATAAGTTTAAAAGATGAAGTTACAAGATACTCCAATATACTTATATCTTTTCCGAATACTACTTGAACTACCACCGTTCAATGTATAAATAGTTCATCCCATAGATTAAGCTACGAGACAAAACTTGTATAGAATCAATCTTTAAAATATCATCAAAATAAAATTAAGTTACGAGATACTTCATTTGATGCAAACATCATTTTGAAAACTTGACCCTGCCAACACTCAACAATCGCCCAACCGTAGCCTTTCTATCGAAGTGCTCTGGGTAGTGTTGCAGAAATATCCAATTGGATGATGAACTCATTACGGGAGTTTATCGCGCCAGGAAGACCACTTACGATGATCAGTCGTAGTAGTGCAACCCCACCATTTTCTACATGTAGAGGAGAACCTGTCGGATTTACTTGTCAACCGAACACTGAACTCCTAAGGAATGGACCGTCTTAGCGGAACTTCCGGGCCATTTGGGCCAATATAATAAGGCTGGGCCGGCGCTACTCGACCACTTACGCCACTCCTAGTTCAGATGAAATTCATGACCCTGAAACGTAAAGCTCGTTCTCCCTTTCCCCAAGTGGAAACTTGTTGATACGGCTCCACTAAGAAGTCGTATCTAGATGGAAAGGAAAACTCACCGATATTTCCCAGGCGATGCCTGTTAATGGATTAACTTGTTCCAAGAATTTTACTTCCCGAGTGTTGGGTAGGTAATCAAAAACTCTTTTATCAGAATAGCAACCTTGTTGCGAATATAAAATACACCACAGAGCCGGATCCCTCAGGTTTTGAGCGAGTATTTAAATCCCCTTCGAAAGGAGGATCTTAAATATAAAAATAAGTTTTGGGATCCGCCCGAACCTTTAAAAATCATTTTGATGACTCGAAAACATTTTTAAGAATGTTTGGAGTGATGCTGATTTAATAAAATAAATCTGTCCCAATATATTAGAAAATATCTGAATATTATTATTTAAATATTATTCCCATAAAGAATAATCTTTATAAAAATAATTGAATTAGAAGTTTTAAAACTTATACTTTAAATGAATATTAAATAACCAAAGATATACTTATACGAAAGTACTATCTTTAATTGAATAATCAAAAATAAGTTTGATTATCGACACATTATTCTTTAATAAAATAAAGAATATTAATTAGTAAATAATCGGAGTCATAAGTCCTCGAATGAATATTCAAAATAATATTCATTAATAAAATAAACGGAGTCATATGTCCTTGAATGAATATTCAAAATAATATTCATTAGTAAAATAAACGGAGTCATAAGCCCTCGAATGAATATTCAAAATAATATTCATTAATAAAATAAAGTTATCGAATAAACCTTATTTGATTCATAGTTTTAAAAACTATATCTATATATATATAAATATATATAATATACTCGGGAACATCGACTCCCGGTTTTAGAAAAATATTCACCTTTGGGTCCCCTATACTAAGGGTATACGCAACTACTGCTTATCTCTGGCATAGGTATTATGCAACTTATAAGCAATTGAATCAACAATATATATCAAGATTACGAAACAGACATGCATATATACCATATCACATGCTCCAATATATCGCAAGATTTGCTAATTAACCACCATGCATCTATCACAAGATAATGCATATACATATGTATACATCACAACAACAGTATAACGGGTAGAAAACTTGCCTGAGCGACTGGGGGTTACAAATGGCTCGGGACGAGTCTGGTAACCTATAAACAACATGTAAGTTGGAATTAAACCAAAGTCACTTGTAAACCTATACTTTAACCAAATTAGACTCTAACGCTCGCTTTGCGCTTAGTGATTCTCTTAAGTCGCTTGAGTACCCTCGGCTCCACCATTTTTAATAAATTAACCATTATTAGTTTCAAGGAGATTCTTTCGCGAGTGTCTTACCAACTGCCTATCACACTTTACATAAATGTTTCTTACTCCAATTAGCCCTTTTAGGTCTTTAACCTATGTTTCAAAGTAAGGCGAGGGGTAATGATTCGTTCGCGAAATGTCGTTACTTAAAACGGCCGTTTCTCCTAAACCGTACATCGGAATCAAACGAACCACATATCAAAACGAAGCTCGTAACATGAACTATCTAAAAATAGCAATGGTCAAAACCTAGCCGGGAGTTCTCGGGTCCTAATGTTATGAACAAAAACAGCCTAAAGTAAATCGGACATTACGACGGCTATGTTTACGCGATTTCCCAAAATTTTACCAACCAATTCAACACCAAACCATCACCAATCAATCCCAATACAACCATATGACCATATCACTCATCAAACACTTTAAACCATTTAAACCAATCTCAAATCACACCATGAATCATCAAGAACAACTAGTGCTACTTTTTAACTCCAAAATCAACAAAAGCACTTAACCACTAAGATCTCAACATGACAAAACAACTACTACACTTAATCTATCATTCCATTATCATAAACATTTTTACCAACCAACTAAATGCTAAGATAATGAAGATTTATACCTTCCTTGAAGCTTTTAATCAATGAAAGATCCTTGGAATGCCCATGGAAGCCTTGATCTATGTTTAAGCTACCTTGAACTTTCATAAAAAATCAAGAAAACCAAAGTTATTTCTTGAAGGTTACTATTCACCATCTTCTTCCTTGATTTATTGGAAGAGATTGTGAAGGAATTAGAAGCTTAAACTTATAGGACATCCATATCTATGTACAAGGAACCTTAGATAATTACCTCACTAATTAACAAGCCTTGGATCTTGAATTTTGGAAATTTCTTCTTTGAAAAAGAAGAAAAGCCGAGAGCAAGCTTGGAAGAAAGAGAGATTTTTGTGTTTTTTGCTTTGATTTGTTTTTTGGTTGGTTGTTTAGATTTTGGTTAATTACCTTAATAACCTTGAACTTTGTGTGGTTATCATTCATCCACACCTCCTTCCCTCCTATGTCATGCTTACATCACCTTATTGTGTCATCATCCCTTACTTGTCCTCTCCTTATTGGTTGGATGACCTCATCATCCCTAACCTCCTTGATTAACTTCCTAATTGTTTGCCTAATGACCGCTGATCTGTTATACGGTTCACTTAACTTTCGTTTTTGTTTATCGTTTGAGGAATCATACCCGGGATCTTATTACTTGGGTTTCCTTAACCTTTCTCAATACATTCTAATCCTTTTATGATCCTCTCTTATAATTCTTTTATTTAAATCCTTTTTATCCTGTTACCTTATACTCAATTCTTTCCGTATCTAGTGGATTTCCGGGAAAAACCAAAGTGTTCGGAATTAGATTCTGACGATCTTTACATACACTTATATACCATATAGAGTACTAATAAAATCTCAGAATATCCATAACAGAACCCCTACATAGTGTGGCATGAAAAGTTTTCTCATTCAGCAAAAACACTATTCATAAGGGTTACAAAAATTTCCAAAAATTGGGGTTATTACAATATCTGAGAGAATGATGAGAAAAGAGGAAAACCAGCAGAAGATTTGGTTTCAATTCCTTTGGCCCTCGAAGATCCTGGGAAGGTGACTTTTATTGGAGCAACGCTCGAGGAGCCCCTTAGAGGGAAGTTGGTAAAATTTTTGCAAGAAAATAGTGATGTTTTTGCATGGTCAGCAGCTGATATGCCAGGCATAGACCCAGAACTAATTACTCAGAAGTTGAATGTGGACCCAAATCGGAAGACAGTAAAACAAAAGAAAAGAAGTTTTGCTCCAGAAAGGCAAGAAGCTATAAAACAAGAAGTAGAGAAGCTCTTGGAGGCTGGTTTCATTGAGGAGATTCAATTTCCAGAATGGTTAGCAAACCCTGTAATAGTGAAGAAAACTAATGGAAAATGGAGGATGTCTGTGGACTTCATTGATCTAAATGATGCCTGTCCTAAGGATTGTTTTCCGTTACCAAGGATCGATACTTTGATAGACGCCACTGCTGGACATGAAATGCTGAGCTTTATGGATGGATTTAGTGGATATAATCAGATCAAGATGCACAAGGACGACATTCCAAAGGTATCATTCATCACTGACTTTGGTGTTTATTGTTATCTTGTTATGGCATTTGGTCTCAAGAATGCAGGAGCCACCTATCAAAGGTTGGTAAATAAAATTTTTAAGGATCTTATTGGCAAGACAATGGAAGTCTATGTTGATGACATGTTAGTCAAGAGTCTAGTAAAGACTGATCATATAGCCCATTTGAGGGAAGCTTTTGAGGTCCTGAGGTACCACAAGATGATGTTAAATCCTACAAAGTGTGCTTTCGGAGTAGGGTCTGGAAAATTTTTGGGATTAATGGTCTCCAAGAGAGGAATCAAGGCTAATCCCGATAAAATAAAGGCAATCCTGGACATGGAACCACCAAAAACTATCAAGGATGTTCAGAAGCTCACAGGAAGGGTTGCTGCTTTGGGACGATTCATCTCTAAGTCAGGAGACAAGTGCTTATCATTCTTCAAGTCACTAAAGAATATTATGGACTTTGTATGGAATGAGGAAAACCAGAAGGCATTCGAAGAGTTAAAGAAGTATATGGTGTTGGATTTTAATCGCAGCGGAGGCATGGTAAAACACTTTTACACATACAAAATCCAAATAAAAGCATATAAATCGTGGTAAAAACATATGGATTGATTACTAACCTTTAATAGCGATCCAAAAGCAACGATCGGAGATCCTTAGCAGCTGCTCCTCAAACATGAAGCACTCCACCGGTATCCACCAAGAAAACGACGTTAAGGAGGAGGAGGAGGTGGAGAGAATTAGGTTTTTCTAAAATTTTAGGGTTAGAATAAAAATAGGGTTTATAATAGTATATTTATAGGCAAAATTTTTAGCTGAAATTTTCCCATAAAATATTATTATTATTAACCCATTTATTATTCTTATTAATAATTAAAACACCTTTTAATTATTAATCCTTTTTCAACACTTTAGAAATAATTCTCTCTCTTGATTTAATTTCCAAAAATTAAATCCTTGAATTAATAATATTAAGAACTTTTCTTAATTAATTTATAATCAATTAAATCTCATTTAATCAATTATTAAATTTGCCAGTTAATTATTTATTTCATAAATAAATAATTATTAGCCATTATTAATTAATTTCTCCACTATTAAATCATTCTCTTTTTACGGTGTGACCCTGTAGGTTCAATATTAAGCCGGTAGTAGAAATAAATAATAATAAAACTATTTTATCATTATTTATATAAATTCTCTAATTTATTAAATATGATTAATTAATTAATCATATTTATTCTACATCGTGAGGGATACTTCTCAGCATATCGCGACTATCCGGATAATACGAATTCACTGCTTAGAATACCAAGAACCTATTCAGTGAATAGTTACCGTACTATAAACTCCTTATACCCTACAATGTCCCGATTAAATACAAGGCATGGATCTCGTGTCAAGCCTATCTAATTTAATCACTTGCTACCATTTACTATGCTTAGTTCTATGCAAATTAGAAACTCCTTTCTAATTTCATTCACTCTGGCCAGAGATTCCTGAACTAGCATAAGTGGATCAGCCTTGAACATTCGCTTCCTTCACTGGAAGGGGTAGATCCTTTATTGATCATACACTATCTTCATGTACAAATTCCTATACCCAGTAGAACCCTAATAATTGTCCCTGGAGACTAAGAACTAAACCAAAGTATAGTTCAGTGTACACAAGATGACTATGAAGACCTCAAGTCTAAGGATACTTGTACAACTATCACTATGTGAACAACTGCTGACACGTGAGTGAACTCCATCAGTTGTTCAGCTGGGCGAGTCATGTTCAGTGAACTTATTCTATAATAAGCACCTACATACTAGCTATAGTGTCACCACACAAATGTCTATGAGAACAGACATCCTTCATAATGAAGCAAACATAGTATGTACCGATCTTTGCGGATTATTAATTACCAGTTAGTAATCCTATGATCAGGAACTATTTAAGTTTAGAGTTATCATCTTTTAGGTCTCACTATTATGATCTCATCATAATCCATAAAAAGCTTTACTCTAAACTATGGTATATCTTATTTAAACACTTAAATAGATAAAGCCCGTAATAAAAACAAAGAAAGTCTTTTATTAATATTAATGAAATCAAAACAGATTACACAAGAAGTTATTCCTAAATCCTAATACATGATTGGACTTAGGACATATTCCTTTTAATCTCCCACTTGTACTAAAGCCAATCACTCTGGTATCCAATACCCATCTAGTCTTTATGACGATCAAAGTGATTTTCAGAAAGTAGCTTTGTGAGTGGGTCTGCTATGTTGTTATGTGTGTCAACTCTATTTCAATACAATACAAGAAATGTTACCGCGCTCCCACTAACCCTTTTGTAGACGCATGGTTCATCTACGTTTTTGATAAAATCAAACTCTTTGATTGTCTCATCAAAACAGATGTTCCATCTACGAGAAGCTTGCTTTAAACCACATATGGTTCGCAGCAGCTTACACACTAGGTTTTCATTTCCCTTGGAAAGAAAACCATCTTGCCATTTGCCAGATCTCATAGTCGTAGTAAGCAGCAATTGCAAGCAAAATCCGAACTGATTTTAACAGGGCTACAGGTAAAAGGTTTCATCAAAGTCAATCCATTGCCTTTGTTTGAATCCTTTTCCCAAAAGCCTAGTCTTAAAGGTCTCCACATGGCCATCTGCTCTAATCATTCTTTTGTATCCCGTATACATAGATTTCATTCCGGATTTCATGGCACTATGCCATTTCTCTGAGTCAATACTACTCATAGCCTCATCATAGGTCTTAGGGTCGTCTTCATCAATAATTGATAACTCATTGTCATTCTCAATGACAAGGCCATAATACCTCTCAGGTTGGCGAGACACTCTCTCTGACCTACGAATGGGCTGTTCCACAGAAGGTTGTTCAGTCAGAACAGGTGTTTCCACTTGATCCGTAGTAGTTTGTGCTTCTTGAACTTCATCAAGTTCAATTTTTCTCCCACTATTTCCTTCAAGGATAAACTCCTTTTCGAAGAAGGTAGCATGTCTGGAGACAAACACCCGATATTCCACAAAACTACATTTTACGGATCGATATTCCAGCTTATCTGGGTCAACTTATTTGACATAAGCTGGACATATCTCATACGGAGTTTGAGGAACAGATTTGGAAGGCACCTTATTCAGTAAATATGCTGAGGTTTCCAATGCATAACCCCATAGGAATACTGGAAGATTTGCATAGCTCATCATGGACCGAACTATGTTTAACAAAGTTCGATTTCTCCTTTCAGATACCAATCTGGAGGCGTCCACTGGGAGACTATACCATTTACTTTGAGATAATCCAGAAACTCTCCATTCAAGTATTCACCACCTCTATCTAATCGAAGAGTTATAATACCATGTTTGGTTTATTTCTCCACTTCATACTTATACTCTTTGAACTTTTCAAAGGCTTCAGACTTGTGTTTCATCAAACAAATATCCGAATCTAGATCTATTATCCATGAAAGTAATGAAGTATGAAAATCCACCCATGGCTTGCATAGACATTGGTCCACATACATCTCTGTGTACCATTCCTAGCAAATTTGCAGCCCTCTCTCCATGTCCACTAAATGGAGACTGCAGTGCCACTATAAAGTGAGATTTTCATCATCCCTTTTCTTTTATTAGTTTGTTCAATCTGAAGTCAATTATGTCACATTTATACAGACCATTATTTAAAGTACCACGTCCATAAAGAATATTATCTCTAAGAATAGAACATTCATTATTCTCAATA